>NC_057809.1:575255315-575266811 GCF_018294505.1 Triticum aestivum | reverse complement strand
TAGTACCGGTTCGTGGCACGAACCAGGACTAAAGGTCTCAACCCCATTAGTCCCGGTTCGTGCCTCAAACCGGGACTAAAGGTCTAATCTTTAGTCCCGGTTTGAGGCACGAACCAGGACCAATGGTTGTGGGCCAGGAGCGAGGCCCATTGGTCCCGGTTCATCCCACCAACCGGGACCAAAAGGTCCAGATGAACCAGGACCAATGGCCCACGTGGCCCGGCCGGCACCCTGGGCTCACGAACCGGGACCAATGGCCCCATTGGTCCCGGTTCTGGACTGAACCGGGACTAATGGGCTGACCCGGCCTGGACCAAAGCCCTGTTTTCTACTAGTGATTTGACCTTTCAAACCCTTAATGTTGCTACTCCTTCTTTATTTTTTTCTCCGTGATGGTCCCATCTAGCTGCCGCTCTTGATTCATGTTCAACCTTCTAATTGCCAGCGATCCGAGCTAGCTTCTGATGGAAATATGCCCTAGAGGCAATAATAAAGTTGCTATTTATATTTCCTTATATCATGATAAATGTTTATTATTCATGCATAGACAAACAAAGTGTCCCTAGTATGCCTCTTCTTGACTAGCTCGTTAATCAAAGATGGTTAAGTTTCCTAGCCATAGACATGTGTTGTCATTTGATGAACGGGATCACATCATTAGAGAATGATGTGATGGAAAAGACCCATCCGTTAGCTTAGCACTATGATCGTTTAGTTTATTGCTATTGCTTTCTTCAAGACTTATACATGTTCCTATGGCTATGAGATTATGCAACTCCCGAATACCGGAGGAACACTTAGTGTGCTATCAAACGTCACAACGTAACTGGGTGATTATAAAGTTGCTCTACAGGTGTCTCCGATGGTATTTGTTGAGTTGGCATAGATCGAGATTATGATTTGTCACTCTGATTGTTGGAGAGGTATCTCTGGGCCCTCTCGGTAATGCACATCACTATAAGCCTTGCAAGCACTATGACTAATGAGTTAGTTGTGGGATGATGCATTACGGAATGAGTAAAGAGGCTTGCCGATAACGAGATTGAACTAGGTATGATGATACCGACGATCGAATCTCGGGCAAGTAACATACCGATGACAAAGGGAACAACATATGTTGTTGTGCGGTTTGACCGATAAAGATCTTCATAGAATATGTAGGAACCAACATCAGCATCCAGGTTCCGCTATTGGTTATTGACCGGCGATGTGTCTCGGTCATGTCTACATAGTTCTCAAACCCGTACCTAGAGTCCGCAGGCTTAACGTCCGATGACGATTTGTATTATGAGTTATGTGATTTGATGATCGAAGTTTGTTCGGAGTCCCGGATGAGATCATGGACATGACGATGAGTCTCGAAATGGTCGAGACGTAAAGATCGATATATTGGAAGGCTATATTCAGACATCAAAAATGTTCTGAGTGATTCGGATATTTTTTGGAGTACCGGAGAGTTACGGGAATTCGCCGGGGGAAGTACTGGGCCTTCATGAGCCTTAGTGGAATGGCGATAAGGGCCACAAGGGGAGGCCACACGCCTCCCCATGGGCTGGTCCGAATTGGATTAGGAGGGGGCGCCCCCCCCCCTCTTTCCTTCTCCCTCTCCCTCTCCTTCCTTCTTCTCCTACTTGGACTAGGAAAGGGGGAAACCTACTCCTACTAGGAGTAGGAATCCCCCCTTTGGGCGCGCCCCTTGAGGCCGGCCCTCCTCCTCCTCCCCTCCTTTATATACGGGGGAGGGGGGCACCCCATAGACACACAAGTTGATCTCTTAGCCGTGTGCGGTGTCCCCCTCCACAAATTTCCAATTTGATCATATTGTCGTAGTGCTTAGGCGAAGCCATGTATCGGTAACTTCATCATCACCATCAACACACCGTCGTGCTGACGAAACTCTCCCTCGGCCTCAGTTGGATCTAGAGTTCGAGGGACGTCACCGAGCTGAACGTGTGCAGATCACGGATGTGCCGTGTGTTTGGTACTCGATCGGTTAGATCGTGAAGACGTTCGACTACATCAACTGCGTTACTTAACGCTTCCGTTTTCGGTCTATGAGGGTACGTGGACACACTCTTCCCTCTCATTGCTATGCATCTCCTAGATAGATCTTGCGTGATCGTAGATTTTTTTTTTAAATACTGCGTTCCCCAACAGCTTCTTGCCGCATTTGCATTCTTCTACAGAGGCTAACTCTATGCATTTTATGATGAGATAATTGATCGTAGATTTCTTACGACTAATGTAGCTACTTCGTAATTATCTCTGTACAACAATACTATCAGGATGTTCTAGCAATAACATGGTTTGTATGCATTCAGGTATACAGTCCTGTCTACACTTTCTTTTATATTTTACCCAAATCAATATGACCTCACACAAGAGTGCGCTACTATTGAATCATAATCTCAGATGCGAATGATTGACATTTTTTCTCTAATCTTGATTGGGTCTAATATTTATAATTGCAAAACTTTGATCACTTTCAGGTTTGCTGCTTCAACTTCTCACGCCTATAATTTGTTTTAATTTCCAAAGGCGTCATTCATCAATTATGTCACTGAAGTACAGATTGGCTGTGATATTATCTCTATACTATCCTATGATCGGGGTGTTCTAGCAATAACAAGGTTTATTTGTTTATGCTTGCATGTATACAATGTGCTCTAGGCGTTTTTATATTAATCCCATGTCAATATGACACACAAAACATTGACTCTGATAACCTCTCTGCCCTTGAATCAGGATATAAAATATGGCATGACGGACAAAAGATTTTTTCTCTATTGTTGAATCCAGCTAATATTTATCATTGAAAAAATTCAGTCATTTTTAAGCAGGTACTTAACTTAATCTTATTCATCTGAGTTAACCGGAAGTACCTATGTCGCAGCATACTACCAATTTGGTGTCATTCCAAAATAACATGTGCACTTGACTTTTGCTTACTCCTTTTACACCCGTGCGATTCTACACATGTTTATTTTTGATATACCAATAGGTCACTGCAGGTTGGGTTATCTGTTTGTGAACTTACATTTTCCTTTTTGTTCAGAATATGTTTTCTCAATGGTAGCAGAATTTCTTAGATTTTTTTTGAAAAGGGGAATATATTAGTATCAAGTAGATATCCACAGATTATATATCTTCAGAGTATTGTTTTTGCTCAAAAAATATACTATATCTTAAGAGTCCATTGCTAGCCGTTAACTCCACGGAAAAGTGCTAGCTGCCAATAGAAATTCTTTAGTGATGAACAGCGTGAACAATACCATGCACAATCTCACTATACAAAATTGCTGAGATGCCGGATGCTCTATCTTTTTATTTCCATCATCTGCTCTTCTAACACTTGCACTCCAGGACGCCTCTGCAATCCGCAGGTCACTCTTCCATCAGTTCTGCCAAAAAGGCACACAGCAGATACATGCACGCAATGAATCGGCTCAAGGATTCTACAAAATGAAAAGTATGTGTAACTATCACAAGGAAATTTCAGGGTGAAGACTACAGTATCCAACTGCCGCATGAACATCACATTTATCACCGTTGGTACATCAAAAAGGTGAATGACACCTCAAGACATTTTCAGCAACATGGACCAGCAAAAAGAAATTGATACATATTAGCTCCTCTGCTTATTAACAAATAATATTTATAAACAACATATTTATTTCTACATATTACCGCATTTGTAAATATACTGTACTAAGTACTTGCATTCAATATAACTTTTGTTAGTATACACTTCCTAAATTTCCCCTCTCAACTCAAGCCACTGTATTTTGCACTTCTAACATACTATGGTTCTCTACGAGTATCAAGTATTTCATTCTTTTGAATCGTTAACACATTGGTTCTCTAAAATTAGTTCTCAGATACCCGCAGCAATCGCGTGGGGAATTATCTAGTGTTATTAGTTTATTACACACCACTGCTGTAAAGATTAGTAGTAGCCAACTTAATTTAGGCCCTGTTTGGTTCATAAGTCTTAGGACTTTTTTAGTCCCAACTTATAAGTCCCAAGTCTCTAAAAAGTCCCTACCTGTTTGGTTCCTGGGACTTAACATGGACTAAAAGACCATACTATAATTATAAGTCCCTATAAGTTCCTCCTTGAGAGTCTTATTTCATAAGTCCCAAATCCCTACTTTAAGTCCCTATAAGTCCCTCCTGTTTGGTTTAGATGGGACTTATAGGGACTTTTTTAAGTCCTTAAACCAATAAGTCCCTGGAAACAAACACCCTCTTAAGTCCCGAGAATCATATAGTGTTGCAGTCTGCCTTCTGGAAAGAAATCTGCTGGTTTTCCAGATCGTACAGTACATGCATATCCTTCTGCACATTGGTGCCTGTCGTGGTTCTAACTCTGACAGTGATGTAGGGGTATGTATGGAGAGGCTAGATCTTAGCTATGGAGGAGTTGTAAGCACACGAGGATTACGAGTTCAGGCCCTTCTCGGAGGAAGTAACAACCCTATGTCTCGGTGCCCGGAGGTGGTCGACTGAATTATGTGTGTATGAATAACAGGGGTGCGAACCCTTGATACTGAGGAGGGGGTGGCTTATATAGAGTTCGCCAGGCACCTCCAGCCCTCAGTAATGCAGGGTTTAAAATACATTAAGACTGGGTGTTACTGGTAACGCCCCTAATAAAGTGCTATGATGACCATAAAAGCTACTTAATGTCCGACCGTTTGCGTGCGGAGTGACTTTAGATCTCCTCGCAGTCGAGTGGTTGGCTTCGTGGTCGAGTGATAGCTTTGTGGTCGAGTGTCTTGTATCCGTCGAGTGGGATACCTCCAAGTCGATTGAAAGGTGACTTCTTCTAGGGATGTCCTTGGGTAGGATACTTAGGACAGGTCCATGCCCCTACCCTAGGTACATAGCTTCATCAGTGTCGACGATGTCAGTTCGGTTCATCGACGGGACCAGGGTCGCCGAGTTGATGACCACATACAGGACGTCTCGCGGTCCACCGGCGCCCAGTAATTCTCCGCCGGGATCATCAAATCCTCGCCACCGTCCTGGCAATAAGCCCCCGAATGGATCGAGGTTCGACTAGGGAAGGAGTCGGGGATCTTTCCGACTGGTTCTTCATGTTATATGAACGTCTTGTTTTGGATCAGCTGTCACGGATGACGTCGTCAGCTTCTTTCAGTCGCCTTGATCCATTCTTGGCCTCTTGTCGAGTGAATTTCTTTACTTGTGAAGTTCCGAGTGACGGTGCGAAAGGGATCTTCTGTTTGACGAGTTGTTCTGCGGCCCACGGATTTTGCGGGATTTGAATTTCGGGAAGCGCGCGGGACGGGGGTGGCCGCAGTAATCGGATGGGATAGGACGGAAGCTCCTCGATCTCCGCGCCACCTTTTTCGCCACGTACCGCGCGCGCGCCTGTTGCATGATTTGACGGGATTGCCTGGGCCTACCAGTCAGCCACTCGGAAGCGACCTCTTATAAGCTGCTGGCTCGGGACCTCCGAACAGTGCGCCTTCACTTCTCCCCCCTCTTTCACAAGATCCTCCGCCACCTCTGCTCTCACCTTGGTGTCGTAGGTCTGTTCGAGCTTGACCGGCGACGATGGTGAAGGAGAAGATGTCGGCTCTGGAGTGCGCGAAGAAGGCGGCGGTGCAGGGGAAGGGGAAGAAGTCCGCTCGGGGCGGATCTTCCTCGAGGACTGCTCTCCCCAAGGATTGGATCCAGGGTGACTGGATGCCGTCGGCGATTCGGCAGGATGATCTCGATGATCTGGTCGAGGGGGGATTCATTCCCCACGAATCTGCGCGTCTCGCGGGGAAAGAAATCGAACCCCAGCCTCTTGATGGTGAGTGCGTCCTCCTCACCACCCATATTGATCGTGGATTCTCTCTGCCTCCTCATCCTTTTTTCCAGACCTTCTTGAACTTCTTCGGAGCGCAGCTCCATCACTTTACTCCCAACTCTATTGTGTATCTTGCTGCTTTCGTTTCCTTGTGCAAAAACTTCTTGGGTTGCCGCCCCCATTGGGGTCTCTTCAAGCACATCTTCACTTGCCGCTCTCAGTCGGTCAAGAAGGCCAAGTCGAGTGACGAACGGACGCAGGTGATCCAGCTGTGTGGGGGCCTGGCGATCCAGATGAGGGGAAAAAGTTCCTTTCCGTCTATCACTTTTCCCGAGTCAGTCCATGGGTGGCAGTCGACTTGGTTTTATTGTAAAGACCAGGTGACCCCAGGACAGTCGACTGGGCTTCCCCCTTTTTCTCTGAATCGAGCACAAAAACCTGCCTCTCTGAAAGTGATGCCGGAGGAAAAGGCGCAAGTCAAGGTGCTGGTCGGTCGAGTGGTTCAGCTGGTCCGCGAGGGTGTGACTGGCATGGACTTGTTGGAAGTCTTCCTTCAGAGGCGCATCCAACCGCTTCAGGCTCGTGACCACCCGATGTGGCTGTACTCGGGTCTCGAAGACACCACTCGGATTCACCCAGAGGAGGTCACTGACGAGATGTTGGAATGGTGGTTGTTGAGTATCACAGGGAACAAGGACAACCCCCGAGGAGCCAGGAGGATTCCTCCACTCGACCAAACGTACGAAGTGGACAAGGTCTGACCTTGCGTTTCCGACTGTGATCTTGCTTTCTTTATTTGTTCTCTTTGGATAAGTCGATTGACTTTTGTCTTGCTTGCTGTCCTCTAGGCCACTACTGAGATGTACTCGACACCCAATGGAGCACAGGAGCAGGCCGAGGAAGGAGAGGCGAGCGGAGGCGAAAGTGGAGACGAGGGAGAAAAGTGGGAATCTGACGGCGAAGGAGAGGGGGATGGCGACGACGACTCCAGTGAAGAAGAAGAGGAAGAAGTCGAACCTCCCCGCTCGGAACGGCGATCCAAGCTCACACACGACCCTGCGCGGGAACGTGGTAAGGCGACTGTCCTTGTTGGGCAGTCGTTGAAGCGCCCTCGGACCTCATCTCCAGCACCGACAGAAAAAGCTCCCAAGCATCCATGCGCGACACCGTCCAAGCCGCCCAAGGCTCTGCCCAGGATGAAGATGGTTGTCCCCACCATTTCTGGGTAATAGTAGAATTTGTTTTCCTTTGTTGAATGTGACGGACTCTTGGTCGACTCATTGAATAAGCTGAATGACTTTCGAAATTTGCAGTGCTGCCACCTCGGAGATCTCCGCCAAGGATGATGATCAAGAGATGGAAGACGCTGTTACTTCCAACCCCGGTATGATTACTGAAGCTCTGCTTTTAGTCGACTGACATTTCTTATAATTCCGGTCGATTGGATTTTTCTTGTAGCTCCTCCTCATGTCATTGACCTCCCTGACGATGACGACGAAGTGCCGCTGAGGGCGCGAAGGAACAGGAGGGCGCCGGCTGGCAAGACCCCACAAACTACTCCGGCGCCCGAGGCCGTAGTTCGGGAGGGTGGTGATACCACTCGGGCTTCTGTGACCTTCGCTGAACCCCTGACGAGTGTCCGGCCTTCAGCGTCGACTGTAAATCCGCCTTCGCTTTTTGCCACACACCACGTCCCTGAGGACCAAGTGGGTGCCGCTAAAGAGGCTATACGCCAGGTGGGGATCATGATGGAGCAAGTGAAGGTGGTTCGGGACGCCAGCCAAGCAGCTTATGACGCGAGTTCAGCTCTTCAGAGCAACGTCCAGGTCAATCGATTCACCACTTGTTCTGTTAGGATATGCTATCTGAAGAATCTCTTTTTCGAAGATCTTTATATCTGTACACCCACTGGGTGTGTCTATTAATCTTTTTGACGAGTGGGGGCACGCTAAGTGCACCCACTGGGTGTAGTCCCCGAGACTACGGTGGACTGCTGGCAGTCGACTGTAGTCTCTATAGTGTGCTGCTTTAGTTGAACTTCTTCACTCGGTCTGGTCAGGCCATGTCAAATGGAACTGTACACGGTCGACTACGGGCTGTCGATTTTTTTGGTCGAACCAGTGGGGGCACGCTGAGTGCACCCACTGGGTGTAGTCCCCGAGACTACTGTCGAATGTTTTTGATTCGGCTGTAGTCTTAGAAACGCCATCGTTGTCTCTTGGTTACTCGGAAGCAACTTATCTTGGATGTCTGTCGACTGATTTTTTGCAGAAATCCTGCGAACTTGTTGTTGGGGAACGTAGTAATTTCAAAAAAAAATCATACGCACACGCAAGATCATGGTGATGCATAGAAACGAGAGGGGAGAGTGTGATCTACGTACCCTTGTAGATCGACAACGGAAGTGTTTGGTTGATGTAATCGTACGTCTCCACGGCCCGACCGATCAAGCACCGAAACTACGGCACCTCCGAGTTCTAGCACACATTCAGCTCGATGACGATCCCCGGACTCCGATCCAGCAAAGTGTCAGGGAAGAGTTCCGTCATCACGACGGCGTGGTGACGATCTTGATGTACTACTATCGCAGGGCTTCGCCTAAGCACCGCTACAATATTATCGAGGACTATGGTGGCAGGGGGCGCCGCACACGGTTAAGAATATGATCACGTGGATCAACTTGTGTTCCTCTGGGATGCCCCTGCCTCCGTATATAAAGGCTCAAGGGGGGGGGTGCGGCCGGCCTAGGAGAGGCGCGCCAGGAGGAGTCCTACTCCCTCCAGGAGTAGGATTCCCTCCCCAATCCTAGTTGGAATATGATTCGCGGAGGGGGGAAAAGAGGAAGGGGGGCCGGCCCCCACTCCTTGTCCTATTTGGACCAAGGGAGGGGAGGGGCGCACGGCCCATCTCTGGCTGCCTCTTCTCTTTTCCACTAAGGCCCACTAAGGCCCATATATCTCCCGGGGGTTCCGGTAACCTCCCGGTACTCCGGTAAAATCCCGATTTCACCCGGAACACTTCCGATATCCAAACATAGGCTTCCAATATATCAATGTTTATGTCTCGACCATTTGGAGACTCCTCATCATGTCTGTGATCACATCCAGGACTCCGAACAACCTTCGGTACATCAAAACGTATAAACTCATTATATAACTGTCATCGAAACCTTAAGCGTGCGGACCCTATGGGTTCGAGAACAATGTAGACATGACCGAGACACGTCTCCGGTCAATAACCAATAGTGGGACCTGGATTCCCATATTGGCTCCTACATATTCTACGAAGATCTTTATCGGTCAGACCGCATAACAACATATGTTGTTCCCTTTGTCATTGGTATGTTACTTGCCCGAGATTCGATCGTCGGTATCCAATACCTAGTTCAATCTCGTTACCGGCAAGTCTCTTTACTCGTTCCGTAATACATCATCCCGCAACTAACTCATTAGTTGCAATGCTTGCAAGGCTTAAGTGATGTGCATTACCGAGAGGGCCCAGAGATACCTCTCCGACGATCGGAGTGACAAATCCTAATCTCGAAATACGTCAACCCAACATGTACCTTTGGAGACACCTGTAGAGCACCTTTATAATCACCCAGTTATGTTGTGACGTTTGGTAGCACACAAAGTGTTCCTCCGGCACACGGGAGTTACATAATCTCATAGTCATAGGAACATGTATAAGTCATGAAGAAAGCAATAGCAATATACTAAACGATCGGGTGCTCAGATAATGGAATGGGTCATGTCAATCAGATCATTCAACTAATGATGTGATCCCGTTAATCAAATGACAACTCTTTGTCCATGGTTAGGAAACATAACCATCTTTGATTAACGAGCTAGTCAAGTAGAGGCATACTAGTGACACTCTGTTTGTCTATGTATTCACACATGTATTATGTTTCCGGTTAATACAATTCTAGCATTAATAATAAACCTTTATCATGATATAAGGAAATAAATAATAACTTTATTATTGCCTCTAGGGCATATTTCCTTCACTTGTGGCTCGCTACACTGAGTTGGAGAACAAACAGATCCAGCTAAACCTTGACTTGAAGCTTGCTCAGGAGAACTTGCAGAAGGCGAGGGACGAAGCAAAAGGTATGGCTGGTGAGCTTTTGTTGATTGTCCTTTCTTTTTGGCTGTCCTCGATGTTGATCTCACTTGCTGTTTCGCAGACAAAATGGAGGAGGCTCTGAAGAAGAAGGATCAAGACCTTGCCGAAGCTCAGAAGGAGGCCCTGAACAAAATGAAGCTTGCTGAAGAAAAACTGGCTTCAATCAGTATTCTTGAAAAGGAAAACTCCAGGCTGAAAACTACTCTCCACGTGGCTAATCAGGAGGTCAGCCGTCTGAAGAAAGACAAGATGGCTCTGAGTGACCAGGCAGGTGAACTGGCTGGGAAGAGGAACGATCTGGAGGTTTATCTCGGTGGACTTGCCAAGAAGCTGTTCGTCATGCTCGAGGGTAATTGCTCCGGTCTGACTGACTTGCAGTTACCAAACCTGCGTAGAGCCACTGACTTATCCTTGAATTGTGTTTACAGAATTCTGCCAGAACTTCGAAGAGGAGACCAGTCGAGTGGAGACAGGCTTGGACCCCATCAATTCTCCAGTGAAGGACGAGGCTGCTATGAACGTGCTCCGGCTGGAATCTCGTGTTGCCGGAGTTGTTGACTATCTTGCTTGGTTGCAGGTTGTGATGTCGCGGATCAACACATCGCTCTGGCCTAGGACGACGCTTCAGAATGACCTCTAGTCCCTGATGACTCGACTGAATGAAGTCCCAGGTCGAGTGGTGGAATCGAAGAAATCTTCTGCTAGATGTGGCGCTGACGTCGCTCTGTCTCTGGTCCGCGTCCACTGCAAGGAGGCGCGAGAAGAAAAGTTGGCCGCCATCCAAGTTGCCAATACCAGGAAGCACAACTTTCAAGATTTCATGGAGACTTTCATTGCTGCTGCCACTCACATTGCAGACGGGATTGACTTGGACGAGTTCGTCGCCCCTTCTAGTCCTCCGCCTGAGGAATACAAATTTTTTTGCTTCACTTTAAATTTGCCTCAGGATGCCGAGTGGATTTTGTAATCGTTAAACCCTGTCGAGCTGGAGGCTCGAGTACTTCGATCTGTGGTCTAGGACCTTTGGATCTTATCTGAACTTGATTTATTGTTGAATATCTTCATGAATTATCCGTCGAGTGGAGCTTGTTCTTCACCCGAAATAACTTTGTATTTGTGGTGCAGCTCCAAAGGAGAAGGTAGCAGTCGATTTGCATCTCGTCGTCCTTGCGGATTGGGATGTGTTCCGTACTTAGGCGAGCACTGGGCTGCAGCTAAGCCCCCGAGTGGGAGGTCTGCTCTCCACTCGGTAGGACTTTTAAAAACTTAGGCGAGTACTCGACTGCGGCTAAGCCTCCGAGTGGGAGGTCTGCTCTCCACTCAGTAGGATTTTTTCAAACTTAGGCGAGTACTGGACTGCAGCTAAGCCCCCGAGTGGGAGGTCTGCTCTCCACTCGGTAGGATTTTTTAAACACTTAGGCGAGCACTGGGCTGCAGCTAAGCCCCCGAGTGGGAGTCTGGCTCGCCACTCGGTAGGATTTCTTAAACACTTAGGCGAGCACTTGGCTGCAGCTAAGCCCCTGAGTGGGAGGTCTGCTCTCCACTCG
>NC_057809.1:575168383-575254609 GCF_018294505.1 Triticum aestivum | reverse complement strand
AAACACTTAGGTGAGCACTGGGCTGCAGCTAAGCCCCCGAGTGGGAGGTCTGCTCTCCACTCGGTAGGATTTTGTAAACACTTAGGCGAGCACCGGGTTGCAGCTAGCCCCCGAGTGGGAGTCTGGCTCGTCACTTGGTAGGATTTTTTAAACACTTAGGCGAGCATTGGGCTGCAGCTAAGCCCCCAAGTGGGAGTCTGGCTCGCCACTCGGTAGGATTTTTGAAACACTTAGGCGAGCACTGGGCTGCAGCTAAGTCCCCGAGTGGGAGTCTGGCTCACCACTCGGTAGGATTTTTTTTACAAACTTAGGCGAAACGGATTCGCAGCTAAGCTATCCACTGGGGGATTTCACACGCAAACAAAGGCGACAGCAATTATAGGAAGAATTGTAACACTCTTGTTTTTGATAAATAGACTACAGAAGTTTTTCTTATTACATCTCATCCGAGTGAGAATTCAAGTGTAAAAGGGGCGGAGCAGTTCCGCATTCCAAGCTCGTGGCTCATCGATCTGGCGACAGATATTGTAAAGGTGATATGCTCCATTGTGGAGGACTCTGGTCACGATGAAGGGGCCTTCCCAAGTAGGGGCGAGCTTGTGTGGTTTCTGTTGATCCACTCGGAGGACCAAATCTCCTTCTTGGAAGGCTCGACTCTTCACATTTCTGGCATGGAATCGACGCAAGTCTTGCTGATAAATGGTCGATCGGATCATAGCCATTTCTCTTTCTTCTTCTAGGAGGTTGACTGCGTCTTGTCGGGCTTGTTCTGCTTCGTCTTCGGTGTAAAGCTCGACTCGTGGCGCATTGTGAAGTAGATCGCTCGGCAGGACTGCTTCAACTCCGTAAACCAGAAAGAACGAAGTTCTTCCAGTTGACCGATTTGGGGTGGTCCTCAATCCCCACAGAACTAATGGAAACTCGTCGACCCATGCGCCCGCTGCATTCTTGAGATCACGCATCAGCCGAGGCTTTAGTCCTTTGAGAATCAGACCATTTATCCTTTCTGCTTGTCCATTCGACTGGGGATGGGCGACCGATGCGTAGTCGACTCATGTGCCTTGAGAGGCGCAAAAAGCTCTGAACTTATCTGAATCAAAGTTTGACCCATTGTCAGTGATGATGCTATGCGGGACTCCATATCTGAATGTTAACTTCCTGACGAAACTAATAGCAGTGCAAGCATCAAGATTCTTGATGGGCTTAGCTTCAATCCATTTGGTAAACTTGTCGACTGCCACAAGCACATGTGTGAAACCGCTCCTGCCTGTTCTCAGTGGACCAACCATGTCCAGTCCCCAAACAGCGAAGGGCCAGATGAGTGGAATGGTCTTCAGGGCTGATGCAGGCTTGTGCGACATGTTGGAGTAGAACTGGCACCCTCCACACTTGTCGACTATCTCTTTTGCCATTTCATTCGCTCTTGGCCAGTAAAATCCCGCTCGGTATGCTTTAGCCACAACGGTCCGAGAGGACGCATGATGACCACGGGTCCCCGAGTGGATATCATCAAGGATTATCTGACCTTCTTCTGGTGTTATACACTTCTGACAGACTCCAGTCGCGCTTTCTCTATACAACTGTCCCTTTATGACTGTAAAGGCCTTGGATCGATGGACGATCTGTGGAGCCTCTTCTTCGTCCTCTGGGAGTTTCTTTCTCAAGATATACACGATGTACGGTATCGTCCAGTCGGGGGTGATTGCCAGAACTTCCATGATTAGGTCGACCACTGCCGGAATTTCAATGTCAGTCAGATCTGTGGCACTCTTTGGCTGCGGGGCTTCATCTGTAAAAGGATTTTCTTGGACTGATGGCGAGTGGATGTGTTCCAAAAACACATTGCTGGGGATGGCTTCTCTCTTGGAGCCTATCTTTGCCAAATCATCAGCCGCTTGATTTTCCAGTCGGGGGATGTGATGAAGCTCTAACCCCTCGAATTTCTTCTCTAACTTTCTCACTGCATTGCAATACCAGTCATAGCTGGACTTCTGACGTCCCACTCCTTCATCACCTGATTAACCACCAAATCTGAGTCGCCATAGACCATGAGGCGACAGATGCCGAGTGAAATGGCCATGCGCAACCCATATAAAAGTGCTTCATATTCTGCTTCGTTATTGGAGGAATCGAAGTGAATCTGGAGAACATATCTGAGCTTATCTCCTCGGGGGGAAACCAATACTACCCCAGCACCGGAACCATTCAGCATCTTAGATCCATCGAAGAACATGGTCCAGTGCTCCGAGTGAACTTGACTCGGAAGTTGCTGTTCGATCCACTCGGCGACGAAATCTGCAATTGCTTGGGACTTGATAGCTTTCTTTGCCTCAAACTTGATATCCAAGGGAAGAAGTTCAATCGCCCATTTGGCCACTCGACCAGTTGCATCTCTGTTGTGCAAAATCTCTGATAGCGGAGCGTCGCTGACGACTGTAATGGAATGATCAGAGAAGTAATGTGCAACCTTCTTCGTGGTCATATAAATCCCATATACAAGCTTCTGGTAGTGAGGATATCTTTGCTTTGAAGGAGTCAAAACTTCAGAAACATAATATACTTGGCGCTGAACTTTGAAGCCTTTCCTTCCTCTTCCCGCTCGACCGTAAGTACTGTACTGACAACTTGTCCTGTGGCTGCAATGTAAAGCAGGAAAGGCTCCTTGCTGATTGGGGCAGCAAGCACCGGCTGGGTGGAGAGCAGAGCTTTTAGCTCTACAAACGCTGCATCAGCTTCCAGAGTCCACTCGAACTTGTCGGACTTCTTCATCAGTCGGTAAAGAGGCAATGCCTTTTCACCAAGATGAGATATGAATCGACTTAAAGCGGCCAAGCAACCTGTAAGCTTCCGAACGTCATGTACACGCACAGGACGCTTCATCCGGAGTATAGTACCAATTTTTTCAGGATTGGCGTCAATTCCCTGTTCGGAAACGAGAAAACCGAGTAACTTTCCACCTGGAACTCCGAATGCGCATTTTGATGGATTGAGCTTGATATCATACCCCCTGAGGTTGGCAAAGGTTTCAGCAAGGTCAGTCAGCCGGTCGGAACCTTTGCGTGACTTAACCACAATATCATCCATGTATGCCTCCATGTTCCGACTGATTTGAGTGAGCAAACACTTCTGAATCATCCTCATGAACGTGGCTCCGGCATTCTTGAGGCCGAATGGCATGGTAACATAACAGAAGCACCCGAACAGAGTGATGAAAGCTGTTTTGATCTCGTCGGGCCCGTACAGACGGATCAGATGGTACCCGGAATAGGCGTCTAGAAAAGACAAGCGCTCACATCCCGCAGTCGAGTCGACTATATGGTCAATGCGGGGGAGAGGAAAATGATTTTTCGGGCAGGCCCGATTGATATGCTTAAAATCAATGCACATGCGAAGTGACTTGTCCTTCTTGGGGACCATGACAACATTGGCGAGCCACTCGGAGTGGTAAATTTCTCAGATGAATTCCGCTGCTAAGAGCCGAGCCACCTCCTCGCCAATGGCCTTCCTCTTCTGGACGGCGGACCGTCGAAGATGTTCTTTCACAGGTTTAAATTTTGGGTCGACTCGTAGACGGTGCTCAGCCAGCCCCCTGGGAACTCCAGGCATGTCAGAAGGCTTCCATGCGAAGATGTCCCAGTTCTCACGAAGGAACTGGATGAGCGCTTCTTCCTATTTGGAGTCGAGCGTCGTTAAGATGTGAATCAGAGCAGCATTTGGACCGGTCGGGTGAATGTGAACTGCCTTCGTTTCACCGGACGACTGAAAAGCTGATTCTGAAGCAGGCTTCTTAGCTCGTAGCAACTCACTCGGATCTGCAGTCTTCTGATACTCTTGCAGTTCGACCACTGCCATCTGAGCGTCAGCAATCTTTGAGCCTTTCTAAAAACACTCTTCTACTTTCTTCCGATTGCCTGTAACAGTGATCACACCTTTGAGACCAGGCATTTTCAATTTGAGATACACATAACATGGCCGAGCCATGAAGCGTGCATAAGATGGCCTGCCCAAAATAGCGTGATAAGCGCTTTGGAAATCCACAACTTCGAATGTCAACTTTTCCTTGCGGTAATTCTTGGAATCACCAAAAACCACATCAAGAGCAATTTGGCCGAGTGACTTGGCTTTCTTCCCAGGAATGACTCCGTGGAAACTCATGTTACTGGTACTGAGCCCGGACATCGGAATGCCCATCCGTTTCAATGTTTCTGCATACAGTATGTTCAAACCGTTGCCTCCATCCATCAGGACTTTGGTCAGTCGAGTGCCTTCGACAACTGGGTCGACCACCAGAGCTTGCCTCCCAGGGGTGGCAATGTGCATAGGGTGATCAGACTGGTCGAATGTGATGGCAGCCTGGGACCACTTTAGATAATTGGGTGTTGCCGGAGCAACCATATTTACCTCACGGTTAATAACCTTCAATCGACTTTTGCTCTCAACATCAGCAAAAATCATCAGGGTGGAATTGACCTGGGGGTATCCATCGTCACTATCTTCCTTGTCCTCAACTTTGCCCGACTCCTTTTCCTTATCTTTGGACTGCTTGCCATGAAACTGCTGGATCATAAGCCGACACTGTCGAGTGGTATGCTTTGGGTAAATGAGTTTACGCTTTTCATCTTTCTTGGTGTGGATGTGACACGGTAGATCCAAAACATCATTTCCATCTTGGTCTTTAAGTTTCTTGGGGTTCCAAGGTCCTTTGGGTTTTCCCTTAAATTTTCCCTGGGTTACGGCCAGGGCCTCCCCAGGAGCGGCTGGCTCGGCTTTCCGCTTCTGTTTCCGACTGGAATTTCCTCCGGTTTCCTGGGCGACTGCTTTATGCTTGCCACTCCGGAGTCGATTCTCATCTTCACCATTAGCGTACTTGGTGGCAATCTCCATCATCCGATTCAGAGACATCTCTCCGGTTCGACCGAATTTCAGATTCAATTCTCTGTACTTCACGCCTTCTTTAAAGGCACAAACTGCTTGATGATCTGGTACATTTTCAACTGTGTGATGCAATGTGATCCACCTCTGGATGTAATCCCTCAGAGTTTCATTCGGTTTCTGCACGCAAGACCGCAATTCCGTAAGGCCTGCAGGTCGCTTGCATGTTCCTTCAAATGTGGTGACAAACACTCAGGAGAGATCCTCCCAAGTGTAAATGCTGCTGGGTGCTAACCGATTCAGCCACGCTCTGGCCGAGCCTTCTAACATGAGAGGCAGGTGCTTCATGACTACCTCATCATTCCCACCGCCAATCTGGACAGCCACTCGGTAATATTCGAGCCAAGTATCAGGCTTGGATTCACCGGTGAACTCACTAACTCCAGTCGCCAACCTGAAGTTGGGAGGAATTACAGCGGCTCTGATGGCTCGACTGAAACACTCCGGCCCTGAAACATGTACTCTGCTACTGGTAGGCGCATCTCTGTCGTGGCCTTCTTGGTGAGCTCTATTCCTGTTGACCAAACCTTGAACGAGAATGGATCTCGCATCAAAGCCTGGTTCCCTGGGGTCGACTGGAATTCTCCGCCCAACACTATGAGGGCGTCTGTCATCCTGCTGTCGAGGCACATATGATCCACTCCTCGGGGGAGGGGTTGGCACTCGACGTCGATCATCACGATCAAATCGGTGATCATACTGCTTGTTCCTTCTGTACTGATCACGCCGGTCTCCACGTCCCTCACGCCTTAGAGGCAATCTTGGGCTGTGAGCCGACTGGATTGTATCCGCTGCAATGGATCGACTGTGGATCCTGTTCTGCGACTGAGAAACAACGGAATTCTGGTCTCCCGCTGCCCGGAGCAACGCTCTGATTTGCAACAAGCCTCTGCCAGCCTCTGACTGGGAAGGCTGAATCGACTCTGCTATACGGGCCGCAGCCGCCAAATTCTGAATCGGTGTACGATATACCTGCGGGGGCGGAAAGAGTTGACGTCGACTGGATTCTGGAGCCCGTTGACGCGTTCGCTCGTCGAGTGTTTGCTGGAGATTCTCCAGTCGAGTGCGCTCGGCCAAGTTAGCCAAGCGTGCGTCCTCCAAGGCTCGGGCCTCGGGGATTTCTCCAATGATAGGAGTGTGGAGTGCATCCATGTTCCGGCGGCGAAGCTCCTCCCGCTGCAACGACGTGAGAGGCTCGGGGAGATACTCCTCGTGAGGACGCGACGGGTCGCCTCCATCCGCGCCTCCGTCGGCGCGGGGGAAACTGGGAGGGCTGTGTGGCCCATCGATCACCAGAACCTCTGCAGCTGGGTCACTGCTATCGCATTCGGATGTGGTCTCTGCGGAGCCAGTCGACAGGTCGAACAGGCCGTAGAGGGATTCGTCGGGCTCGATTGCCGCGACTTGTGGGGTGGCCGACTGGCGGGCCATCGCATGCCTCACCCACCTCTGAAGCCTCGACCGACCGGAGCGCTTGCGCCGGCGAGAAACAGGGCGGGGAGATGCCACAGGAGCCGACCGATACTGGGTCGACGGCTGCCGCAGGAGGACACCACGGACGCATGCGCGAAAGTGCGTCGCCCCGCGGACGGGGAGCGCGTCGACGTCGAGTGGAGCCTTCTGAAGCCAAGCGGAATCGTCGGCGATGAACGTGAGCGCGCCGAGACGGATCTCGCGGCCCTCCACCAAAGCTCCGCCCGAAACCATGATCAAAGAGATCAGAAAAAATCGCAACTTCTCCAAGTAGGCGCTAAGACTCCTAGCCCCAAGGTGGGCGCCAACTGTCGTGGTTCTAACTCTGACAGTGATGTAGGGGGGTATGTATGGAGAGGCTAGATCTTAGCTATGGAGGAGTTGTAAGCACACGAGGATTACGAATTCAGGCCCTTCTCGAAGGAAGTAACAGCCCTACGTCTCCGTGCCCGAAGGCGGTTGACTGAATTATGTGTGTATGAATAACAGGGATTCGAACCCTTGATACTGAGGAGGGGGTGGCTTATATAGAGTTCGCCAGGCCCCTCCAGCCCTCAGTAATGCAGGGTTTAAAATACATTAAGACCGGCCGTTACTGGTAACGCCTCTAATAAAGTGCTATGATGACCATAAAAGCTACTTAATATCCGACCGTTTGCGTGTGGATTGACTTTAGATCTCCTCGCAGTCGAGTGGTTGGCTTCATGGTCGAGTGATAGCTTCGTGATCGAGTGTCGTGTATCCATCGAGTAGGATACCTTCAAGTCGATTGAAAGGTGACTTCTTCTAGCGATGTTCTTAGGTAAAGTACTTAGGACAGGTTCATGTCCCTACCCTACGTACATAGCTTCATCAGTGCCGACGATGTCAGTTCGGTTCATCGACGGGACCAGGGTCGCCGAGTTGATGACCACATACAGGACGTCTTGCGGTCCACCGGCGCCCAGTAATTCTCCGCCGGGATCGTCAAATCCTCGCCACCGTCCTGGAAATGAAGCACCAGCGGTGGCACAAGGCTACCGACGTCAGCCGTCGCCACGCACAGCTCCAGCCAGTCGACGGGCGACGCCACCAGGCTGCTGCCCAGCTGCCGCGACACCTGTCGACTCAGCTCCTTCTAGGCCACGTCCACGAGGGCAGGAACGGGAGGCTGGAATCGATGATCACGTGGCGTAAGGGGATGTTTAACCAAGCTTTGCCAACCGACATGCCGGCAACGAGTAGGTAGTAGAAGGAAGAGAAAGGAACAACGAGGTTTTCGTACGGAACGGACGTTACCGGCGTGCCGCCACTCAGCCCGGCCGACGGACCGATGAAGAGGGTTCTCGAGATGGCGTTGTCGCTCAAGGAGTCGGTCAGGCAGTACGAAAACTGGGTGGCGCCGAGCTGGATGATGAGTATCCCAGGCCGATGACGCCGGACGCGCCGGCGAGCGCCATTCCCATTTGCACGGAGCTGTTCGTTTCGTTGATGCAGCCGAAGGCGATGCTGGCCTTGGTCGAACCGAAAGTGAACTCCTCTCTGCGCAGCACCCCCGCGATGCAGAATTCGCCGCAGGTTGCCTGGACAGTACACGTGCCGCCGTGGCCGCCCGCGCACAGCTGCTTCTCGTACTCGTTGTCGTCGGCGCACAGCGAGTCGTTGCAGGGGATAGCGCTGCCGGCGCTCGACAGGGAGAAGTCGTAGTGCTCGAGGTTCTGGGCGAAGCAGTTGGGCCTGCACGTCATGCACTGGGTCCACCGCAAAGTTGCAATGTAGGCCGAGCTACCTGAGTGAAACTGGACAAAACTGACCCTTATCTGAAACTTCAACACAAAATGACCTCAATCTAAATATATTTCACGAAATGACCCATTTTGCATGACGCCCGGGGCTAGGGTGTCATGCTAGATAGCATGACAGAAGAATGATGGAATTACTCAGCGCTTCTATTCCATTCAACAGAGTTGTTACATATACACGGAGGCACGAAGCCGAACTCCCTACATGCAGGGAGTGGATGGCGTGAGTGGAGTTACAGGCGGAAGACTAGGGCCTAATTACAACAACCATCTCATACAATACAGGTACATGCAACTGTACAATTCAACACCCCCCCCCCCTCCCGCAGTGCTTGTGCGACGCGGTGGCAGAGGTGTTGGGAAAGCATAAGCAGCCGAAGGTCCGGAGGTGAGTGTATGTTGGGCGGACGCCGTAGAGAAGGAAATGGGGCGTAAAGTAGTGGATGGCGCGGGAGGGGTGAATATTGAGCAGGGTGGTGGCGGTATGGAGAACTTCTACCCAAAAGGGCGGTGCTAGGTGTGCTTGAAAGAGGAGCGTGCGGATGACATCATTGGTGGTACGGATGAACCGTTCTACTTTGCCGTTTTGGGGAGAGGTGTGCCGACACGTGAGACGGAAAGCGATGCCGTTAGTAGAGAAGAACTCACGAAGGCTAGTGGTAAGAAATTCACCGCCATTGTTACACTGCAAACATTGCACAAGCACATGAAATTGAGTAAGAATAAACGCAAAGAAACGTTGCAAAGTGGCACATGTGTCGAATTTAGCACGAAGAGGAAAGGTCCAAGAGTAATGAGTATAATCATCCAAAATAACAAGATAATATTTGTAGCCTGAAAAACTAACAATTGGAGAAGTCCACAAGTCACAATGCAAAAGCTGAAATGGCATAGTGGTATAGGTTGTCGAGGTGGAGAAGGGAAGACGAGTGTGTTTGCCCATTTGACAAGCAGTACATAATGGAGACTTGGGAGTTTCATTACATGTGGATGAAATATCAAAGGGAAAATGAGCTAAAGAAGAAGAGCCCGGGTGCCCGAGCCGTTTATGCCAAAGATCCGAAGTCGCAAGAGCGTAAGCAAGAGCGTAAGCCGCCGGTGTAGTGCCGCCATGGTCGCCGGAGAAGTGGTAGAGGTCGTCACCACTATTGGACCTGAGAAGCACCTCCTTGGTGTGAAGATCCTTCACGGAAAAGCCAACGGGATCAAATTCCGCGGAAACAAGATTATTGCATGTAAACTTTCGTACAGAGATAAGGTTTTGCACAACATTGTGGGACAACAGGATGTCAGTTAGGTAGAAAGGGCGAGGAGGGAGGCGAGTGTTACCGATGGTGACGACAGGGAGACGAGCCCCATTACCGACAATGATATGACGAGAGTTATGCACTAAAAGGGAATGAGACTCGAGCAAGGTACCTGGGTCGCTGGTGACATGCGAGGACGCACCAGTGTCCATGATCCAGTTGGCGTAGGGCGGGTAGCCGTGCCCCTGGCTGGGCGCGGCGTGGAACATCGCGGTCGCATCCCACGAGTACGGTGAGGCAGCGGCGTACGGAGGTGGTGGAGGCAGGGTCAGAGCAGTGGCGTACGCGAAGTAGGCATGGTGGGGCGCGTCTGGACGCGGGCCGAGGACGCCCGCAAAGTTGGGTCGAACCCACGGGGAGCGCGGCGGCGGGAAGGGTATACCCATGGGCGCAAAATAGCCCAGCCACGGCTGCGGCCCGCGGCCACCCCCAGCGGGATGGCCGCGACCCCGTCCACGGCCGCCACGACCGCGTCCGCCACGCCCGCGGTTGCCGCCGCCCGGAGGACCACCGCCTGGATGACCGCCACGGCCGCCGTTGCCGCCACCCGGAGGACCATCGCCAGGATGGCCGCCTGGAGGAGCGCGGTCACCGCGGTCGGCACCGTGGCCGCCATGCCTGTCGGTGCCCCGCACGTCGTCGTGGAGGACGGCCAACACCTGCGCGCCCTCGGTGAGCGCGCGCTTGTCGATGGCGAGCTCGGCGAGGACCAAGCGCGACCGCGCCTGGGCGAACATGGGCAACGGCACAGTGGACTGGATGATGGCGGCCGGCAGCTCGAACTTCTTGCCGACGCCATCGAGCATCTGCATGGTCAGGGTGCGGTCGGTGACCGGTTTTCGGACGTCAACGAGGGTGGCGGCGATACCCTGGAGGCGGCGGCAGTATTCATTGATGGTGAGGTCACCGCGGACGCATGCCCGGAACTCCTGACCGAGGTGCATCGCGTGCTCAGCCTCGTTGGCGAGGAAGTACTCGTGAAGGCGCTGCCAGATCGTGTAGGTGGTGGAGTCAGGTGGAGCGACGAGGTCGAGGAGATCGCCTTCGATGGTGGAGAAGAACCAGAGGCGAATAGTGTTGTCATCGTCGCACCACTGTGGATCGGAGAGGCGCGCCGCGGCCCCGGCCTGGACGTGCGTCTCCGCGTGGTACCACGCGAAGATGAGGTTGAGGTAGTTGCGCCAGCGGGTGAAGTTGGTCCTATCCAGGGCCAACTTGAAATCGACGACCCCGGTGATTCTCGGAGGAAGGCTGCCGGGAGGGGGAGTGGTGGTGGACACAGAGAGAGGGATCGGGGGAATGGGGTTGGGTGGGGATGTAGCGAGAGGTAAGCCGCCGGAGTTGGTGAGATCTGGGGTGAGCGATGCACGGGGACGCTCAGCAGCGGCTGCAGCGGCGGCGAGTTCTTCGGCAGAGGGGTTGTGGTCGCGAGCGTCGTCGACGGGAGAGGGAGGTGGGCTGGTCGACATGGGAGAGAGACACCTAAGCTCTGATTACCAAGAAGAATGGTGGAATTACTCAGCGCTTCTATTCCATTCAATAGAGCTGTTACATATACACGAAGGCACGAAGCCGAACTCCCTACATGTAGGGAGTGGATGGCGTGAGTGGAGTTACAGGCGGAAGACTAGGGCCTAATTACAACAGCCATCTCATACAATACAGGTACATGCAACGGTACAATTTAACAATGACGCCCCGGACTAGGGCGTCATGCTATTTGGCATGGCGCCCTAGGCCGGGACGTCATGTCACGTCCCAGGCCGGGGCGCCATGTCGCTATCATGGCGCCCTAGCCTGGGGCGTCATGCTATCTAGCATGGCGCCCTAGTCTCGGGCGTCATGTAAAAGAGGGCTATTTCGTGAAATAATTTCAGATTGAGGTCATTTTGTGTTGAAGTTCCAGATAAGGGTCAGTTTTGTTCATTTTCACGCTACCTGGTACTCACTATCCCAGTATTTGGTTCATCTCGTGATATGTGCAGTTCTCTTGAAGCAATACCAGATGTTTACCAGAGGCAGCTGCATTAGTACATTGGGACTCCACCATTCAACAACAATATGTTTCAACTATAAATCTATTTGAACAACAAAATAATGCCATCTTTCTGTGAACTTGGTGTAGTTTGCGTTGGGGGTCGTGAAATCTCGATGCCCTGAGCTCGTCATCGCCATTTCCCCTCTGCATTGGCAGAGCACAAGATTAGCATTTCTCAAGAAAGAAGCCACTGCCTCTGACTGAACATAAACGATAAGAGAGTAGTAGAACATCGATGTCAGTGGTGTTGCTACTGCATCTTCATGAACCGCCGGTGACAGAACATCAATGTCAGTGGTGTTACATTACACCGAATTTTGTTAGGGTCCCATGATAACAATATGCAACGAATTGAAGTATTCGTTTGGATCCATCTTCCACATGCGTGCATACGTTCTAAGGTTGTATGCCAACCAGTGTGTTATAGAGCATCTCCAGTTCTTTCTTTTTTTGCAGGTGATCTCCGGTTATTTCTAGGAAAAGCTAAGAGCGCCTACACACGGGCTCCTCAAATGCCCCATATGCATTCGCGTGGATGGCCCGATCAGCGAGCAGTCACAAAATCGCAACCTAGCCAGGCTTCTCAAACTGGCCATATATGTCCGGGCTAACCGACATCCCTCCATATCCAGTCCCTATCTAGAGCGGCTATGAGGAGGCTCGATCGCGCCCGGACATGTCCTACATGTCCGACTGACGGGCGGGACTCGCGTGGACACACATTGAAACTGGTTGGTCCGGTGAGAACTCCGCTCTGGTGCGCTGGAGGGGACAAATTCGGCTATATTTAAGCCGAACGGCGAGCCCCAAGCCCAGCCACTGTTAGTTCCACCCTTATCTCCCGTCCGCGCCACCACTCACATTCGCTCCAAGTTTGTCATCTAGTCCCAACTGCTCCGAACTCGCCGTTAGCCATGCTCTGCTGCCAGATCATCACCTACGCCATTCTCACTCCGCAGTGCTGGTTGGAGCTCCTAACGAACATCCAGGCACAACGTGCTGCTTGCATTGCAGCCGGCTTGCCTCCATACTCTCCAAAGCAGGAGGAGGCGAAGCAATAGCACGCCGGACATAGAGAAGAAGGACGGCGGGGAGGAGGAAGGCGAGGTGGATCCGACACCTCCTCCTACCGGATTCGACATGGGCAAGGCGTTGGCCAAGTTCAAGGTAGCCCAAGAGAAGGAGGCAGTGAAGCAGCAGGCTTTCCTCGACTCCATCTAGTCGGAGCTAGAGGTCGCGACAAACTGGAGAGGATCCAGAGTAGCGGGCCGCGATCAACGACCAGGAGGCTGGTCCGGCCGGCATTGTCGGCACGAAGGCTGTCCACATCTCCAATGATGAGAAGTGTTGCTTTATCTATGTAACATAATACGTAGCTTATTCGTGTTGTATGGTGTAGTATGGATTGAGAGTTTGATATTTGAGGTTTGTGGTTGCGGTGGATGAAAAATGAGGGGTACTGGCCCTGTCCGTGGACATATGAGGGGTCATTTTTTAGGAGTCCGGTTGTAGATGCTCTAACTAAGAAAAGAACTTTTGGTGTTAGGAGTTAAAATGTAGTAATCTAAATGCTCTTATATTTCTTTACGGAGGAAGTATATAACACTTTCTTTATAAGGGCATCCTAGGTGGGTACCCATTTCACCCCATTCGCCCGGATTGTCGGGTCAGGACAATTTTTGCACTCAATCGGGTTCCCCATTTGGTTTTGAACTATCCAGAATCCCCTAGGCTAGTCCCAAATGAAGATATTATTCTAAATTTGGGGCTAAGAAGGGGAATCCGGGCTATCCTTCACATCAGATCCGACAATTTGGTCCTACTCCATTTTTTCCTTTTCCTACCGGAGCCGCCGCTCCCTCCGCTTCCCAAAGAGGTTTTCTGCCAGGCTACTTCGCTTCCCAATGGGGTTTCCAGATGGCCCCATTCCCTCTCTTTTAAAATATGGGATACCCTCCACCTCCCCGTACCTTGCGTCCGTCATGGCGCCTTCCTCCTTACGTCCCATTTCACGTTGTGCTCCAAGGAAGTCATGCACGCGGCCCAAGCCAAGGAGAAGACACTTGTTGATCCCCTCCACCTGTGACCGTGCTATCTTAATCGTCATGATCGCGCCACCATCGACAAGGGTGCAGAGGCATGCACCGCTCGTTCCACCGCTCGAGCCAAGGGGGGAGGGGGATATGCCCACTGCCCCTCACACCATCTGAGCTAAGGCGGAGGCGTGTGTCGCCCATCACACCACCCTAGCAAAGGAGGAAAAGGTGCTCACTACCCATCACTCTGCCCGAGCCAAGAGCTAGAAGTTTACCGCCCATGATGTTATTGACTAGCCGACCAAGTGATACCTTTCAAACATATGTATAATTTTTGGTATGTTCATGCTACTTCTTTTAGTACATAGTTTTGTCACATTTTTATACAATTTTATTAGACTAACCAATTAATCCAGTGCCAAGTGCAAGTGTTGTTTTTTCATATTTTTAGAATTTATAGAAATACTACTTTTATACCATTAGTACATAGTTTTGGCATAGTTTTATACAACTGGACTACAAAAACATCTTATATTAAGGTACAGAGGTAGTAATATTTTCTAGGGACGAAAAATATACAAAAAATATGTTCACGAAGTTTCAAGGTAGGATGGCCCGGATGGGCCAGATGAGTGCCTGTACCCAAGGCCCCCACGCATCCCTGCCTCGCGTTTAAGGGAAGGTCGCAACGGCCCCAAGTGTGGGCCCCCAGGGCGCCTCTCCACTGAATGCATGTCGCGACGCCTTTATGTTCTCCCGAATCGTCGGACGGATTTATTGAGGAAATTTTTTCACCGCCGCCACCTCACTTTTTGAGGTGACTCAATCTGGAGACCATTTTCGGTACTCTGTCGGTGGAAAAATTCACCATCGGAGCTATGTTCATCAACTCCACTGCTCCAATGACCATGTGCGAGTAGTCCTCCCTGGACTATGATCCAGAGCAGTAGCTATGTGGCATCATCTCTCCCTTGCTTCTCAATACAATTACATAAGCTTCCTTACATGATTGATCCATATGATGTAATTCTCGATGTGTTTGTTTCAGTGTGATGACTTGTCAAGCTATGATCAGATTATATATGGATTTCTTATGGATCCTTTTGAGTTCTTTGATGCATGATTTATAGACATATATGATCTTCGATCTATTAGTCTTTCACTGGCCATGATTAATTAGATGAATGATCTTCAAGAGGGAGTTATGTATGTTAGATGGATTTAACCTTCTCAGTGACAGAAAGAGGGAAAACTTGTATTATGTTATTGCCATTCAAAGTTGACCAGTTGTATAGGTGATGAATCAGAGGTAAAGAGAATATACTATGTACATTATGTCACTTTGCTAAATGTGATGCTCCATTTTTTTACTTAATACTTAGAAATGCATGTTAGATAGCGGTCTTGGGTGGAGTATTAACTATAGATGTAGTTGTATGGCGGTCAATGGATACAATGATGTAATGTTTATATGCAGTCATAACACTACAAAAAAATACACTTCCGTGATGATACGTGTTTGTCACAGTAGGTCACGAGTTTTGTCATGCATGTACATCCATGACAAATTTATGACAGAATCAAGATAGTCATACATGTGCTGTCGTAGAAGTGTTCCATGACATTACCAAAATTATCATCACGGAAGTGCCCACTTCCATGACGATAAATCGCGCGTCACAGAAGTGCTTTCGTCAAGGGTGACCGACACATGGCATCCACCGTAACGGAACGCCGTTAAGCTATCGGGTCGGGTTTTGGATCCGATAACCCGTTAACAGCCCCGACCAATGGGGATTTTCCACGTGTAAAATCATCATTGGCTGGAGGAGACACGTGTCAGGTCTGCTTTGGCACAGGTGTCACTCATCCAATGGGCGACACACTCCTATGATATGTTGACACATGGACCGGCCCATCAAGTTTAAATGGGCCGGCCCAACTGAAGGCCCATAAGATTTTGCGGACCATAATGGGTCGGCCCAGCTAAAGGCCCACGAGATTTTGCGGACCATAATGGGCTGGCCTAGCTAAATGCCCACAAGATTTTGCGGGCCATAATGGGCCGGCCCAGGTAAAGGCCCACAAGATTTTTGTGTGCCATAATGGGCCGGCCTAGGTAAAGGCCCACAAGGTTCTTGCGGATCATAATGGGCCGGCCCAGCTAAAGGCCCATGAGATTTCGCCGACATTAATGGGCCGGCCCAGCTGTAGGCCCACAAGATTTTGAGGACCCTAGTAGGCTGGCCCATTAACTAGCTGCCATGTTTTGGGCCAAATGCCGGCCCATATTTGATCTGGTCCATTAATGGCCTGCCACGCTCCGGGCCTAATAGTGGCCCATATGAGATCCGGCCCGTTAAAAGCCTACCACATTCTGGGCCAAATTATGGCCCAGATCAGGTCCGGCCCTTAAGAGGCTTTGGGCTCAATTATGGCCCATATCAGATTCGGCCCGTCAACTGGACACTATGCTTTTGGGCCCACTTGCTAAAGGCCCACTTAGTAATTCGGCCTGATATTAGTTTTGGCATGTTAAGGGCCCATTTAACATTTCGGCCCTATATTAATTTCGGCCTGCTAAAAGCCCGTCATATAGTTGGGCCTAACTACGGCCCGGTTTGCATCCGGCCTGCTCGCAGCCGATATCTGATTGGGCCAAACAAGGACCGAGACAATTTTGGCCTGTTAAAAGCCCGTGATTTGATTCGCACAATCATGGGTCGGGGTTCATTTCGGGCTGCTGCCGGCCCGTGAGCTGTTCGGCACGTTTCAGGCCCAAACTACATCGTGATTGCATGACGGCCCGATTATGTATCGTAATTTTACGGTTTGGCCGGTTACTGCGAAGACAGGATATATATACAGTAAAATAACTGCAGCATCGTGAATAAGAAAAAACCTAGACTATACAATAAAAAAATTACGGCATATTACATCCACTGGGCATCAAAGTTTGCCACTATGATAATAAAGCACAAGCAGACAGCAGATTACATACACGGGGCATCAAAGATCGCCACCAGTGCAAATAAACACGCCGACAAAATAATATACAAAACCGATAGCACTTTAATAGAGTTCAAGAAAGGTTAGCCCTGCTGGGGAGCTGCAGTGCAAGCAGCTGAGCAAGATGATGAGACTGCGCTTGTTCAACACTTATATCTTCCTCACTCTGAAAGATAAACAAGCAGACAGATGACAGGTTTTGCACATAAAAGTATCAGTGTTGACAATTCATCACATTTCTTACCGATGAATAAAGTGACACAGCTTAAAATTGCATTAACACAATATGGTATTGTTCAGGTCAAGACATGGCAGGAAATGACATTATGAAGGAGTTGGCAGCTTCACGACACCACTGGATTACAGATCAAGAACTCATAAGTATCAATGGTTAGTGTGCTGTCAATTTATACCATTTCAGATTGGCAAATAAAGAGACGGTTTAAATAATAGTAGAATGATATGACATTGTTCATAGTTAAGACATTGCAGAATATGACATTGTGCTGTAGTGGGTAGGTTCACCACACCACTGGATTACAGATGAAGAATAGAAGCATACATGCAGTGCAAAAGAAGAGCACTTGCTCTGTATAGTTTAATTTACATGGTATGAAGAAGGAACTTGGTTGTACAACTGAAAACTTAAATTGAGAAAGGACAAACTTTTGTTTACGAACTACATAATAAATTTTAAACAAGCAATTTGATGCAAACACCAAAAATAAACAGTTGTTGCAGTCATGCCTAACCAAATATATACGACAAAGTTTGAAGGCTTGAGATGGACAAACTTACATTATTGGTGAAGACAGGCTCTATAAAGGCTTTGTCCATGCTGATGGGGGGGGGGGGCAATTCAAGAAGTTTACCACGGAATCTTCTTCAAAAGCATTGCCTTTATTCTACATTTTGTTAAGAGTAAATATAGATGTGATAATATACAAAAAAATTAGAATATTTAAGATAAGATGAAGACTGATGCTACATAACCAAGTATGTAAGTGCAACGATACAGGCAAAAGGTACAGCCAAGAGCAATGCACAACTAAACTTCTTCAGTACCAACCTTATGGTAATAGTAAATATAGATCTGATGTGTAGAAAATGGAGGGCAAAGGAAAATAAGCTGCAGAGTGATGGTACATGAACAACTACCTGTCATTATAAGTACACTGATAAAGGACAGCATGTACTTACAAGAACAATGCAGAGCTAAAAAACATTGGCATTGGATATATTCTACACTAATGTAACCATTCATACAGATCAGATAATTTGGAACGAACAATTGATAAGCAAGCTATCATGCATACTGCCGTCACATAATGAACCAGGTATGTACGCAAGTACAGTGATACAGGAAAACAGGTACTAACAAGAGCAAAGCAGCGGGCAGTATATTTGCGATATCCTGTCGTTCTTGTCAAACCGGAATTCTTCTTCGAGCAAATTTCCTGCAAAAAACATCCGTAAGGCACATGCGGAAAAGTAAAAGTTCAAATTGTCATGTGATTTCATAGACAGTACCTCATCCTAGGAACAAGACCAGTGCATAACAAGCTTTTTCCATTCAATGTCTTCTAAATTTAGCACAGGAGACTTCATCGGAAATTCGTTTATAGACTTGCCATCAAAGTGTGATTTCCTCAAGTAACACCGATACTGCTGCAATGCTTCCTTGAAAAGCACAAGCAATCTTTGCTCGTCATGACTATCTAGATTGACCCTCGCCTAGTTACAACAATGTAATGTAAATCATTGATGTGTTCAATCAGCAGAAAACAGGAAATTAATAACCATGAAAAATAGCACTTACACGTAAGTTGGACAGGAAGATGTGAAAATGGTGTTTGTCTTCACAATAATCTTCCCATGATGGGAATATATGCACGTAGTCCCTAACAACATTGAAAGCATTGTCTTTTAACCTGGGAATAAATGAAATGGGGTTCCAATCTGCAGGAATTGGCCGTCTCTGCAGTTGGGATAGGTCTTCGGCCGGTGGACTTGCTGTACTTTTTGCTAGAGTGGGATTTTTCTGTGGTACAGCTGGTGCTATGGCAAATGAAATCGGTATACCTTTTGCTGGAGTGCAGGTCCTATGTGATGGGGCTAGTGGTGTGGCCAGTGAAGTATGGGTATAGTCTGCTGGAGTCGGTCCTACGTTTTGTGTCACTGGTTGTACAACTAATATAAATGAGGTGCTGTCTGATTTCTCCGGCACCACCACGTTTTTCAAGGACTTTACTGGTGCTCCTTCAGGTTTGGCAATCAGCCTCTTCCTTTTTGATGTCTGATGCACAAGAACAACATTTGAGTGGAAAAACATGGTATGATGACAGATGGAATATGTATTGATAATGGATGGGCATGACATCTCGACATATATGATGAGTAAACTAAGCAGATGGCGGTGCAACAAAGAAGAAGAAATGCAAGACAAGATATGCAAGATACCCGCAATCAATAAAACATTGCCAAATTAGAACAGGCACCTTGATGGGTGAACAGGACAGGCCATCTACCTTTGACTCCTCGAGGTTAGAATAGTCATTAGGATCATATTCTGAATAAGAATCAACAGGTGGGGAGCGTATGAGTTTCATTGCATCCAGAATGGCACTCAATGCCTTGGTGCCAATTTTGTAAGTCATTGCAGTGTTTAGCTTCAAGAGTGGACTGATGCTAGTGCGACACAAAGCAGCTACACAGATCATAGTGTAGATATAACGGGAAAACCTTAAGCATCAGAGTAAAATCAGCAAAGTGGAACTTGCTGGAATATATGTGCTCGTATTGCCGGTACGGCTAGAAAGGCTTTGGATACCAGCTCTCTTAAAGTGAAGGTGCGGTACTGTTAATATCAGTGTAACTCTCAAAGGCGACACATCTCCCTACATTTCCTTGCTATTCTTATAGGATTCAAGTGGGCAGGCCACTACAAATCCTATTCCTATGTTTACAAGATCCTACGAATCAAAGAGGCTCAAAGTTTCCATCACAACCGACTGTATAGACCTCTACACTGCAAATGTCCCTGCTCATCTTCAGTACAAGGAACATACTGTACTACTATCATACTCCCTCCGTTCCAAAATATAAGTCTTGGTAGATATTTCTACTATGGATCACATACAGATGTATCCATATACATTTTAGAGTGTAGATTCACTCATTTTGCTCCATATGTAGTCCATGGTGGAATCTATACAAAGACTTGTATTTAGGAACGGAGAAAGTACATATTAAAGAAGAACGGAAGAGGAACATGGTAAAGAAGAGCAAGCAGATTTTGGACAATAAAATGTTGGTTGCGCAGTGCCCACACATGATGAACCAGAGCGCATTAAGAATGCAACTCCCAGCTGTCTCCCGACCATTTCAGGCGGTTGGATGAAGATCCTACGTCTCCTAACCCTTCTTCTTCCTCGTCTCTGATTCTTTTCATACAGAACACCGCACGGGCCGCCGGCCGGACCACCGGCCCCCACCGCCTGTGTTCCTCAGACACCCCCACCCCCACCCCCGCCCCAACCCCCACCCGCGTCGAGTTTTCTTCGTTCAGTGAGGCCCCACAACCACCCGAGCCCCTTCGATCGCACCGGCGAACTCCGGCGAGTTTTGAAAAATCGACTGACCCAATTTTGAAAATTAGTTTACTGTGATTTAACTAGTGTGGAATATAAAAGGGGAAAACCATAAGCATTGGGAGTATAGTGTTGAGCGTGCCATGGCGGATCTGAAGGTGCAAACCGGACAAAGGCAACTTCGCAACCAAGACAAGAAATCAGAATAAAGAAGTGGTGATCTATTTTCTTGCTGCGATAAATAAGTTGCGCAGATACAAAAGAGTACCGCCTCTGGTGCGGCGCCGTGTACGCATCTGCTGAGAATTTGACGGTGCTGCGGTAGCGATGGCTGTCGGCGGCGTGGAAGCAGATCTAGGAGGGTAGACGGTGGTGGCGGGGCGCGGTGGACGATACGGTCGTAGGAGCGGCGCCAGCAAGGTGGACGACGGCGGGGATGAAGCGAGAGGACGGGATGCAAGGATCCCGGTCCGAAGCCGTGGATGAGAGAGGTAGATCTCTCGTAATGGACGGCGGCGTCGGGGTATCAGCTCTGACATGGTGGAGGAGGACGGCGGTGGATGGGGTGGCGGATGGCGGGGGACGAAGGAGGGTGGGGTGGAGAGGGTGTTTTGGCGCCCACGGAGTACGAATGGGGAAAAGGGAGGTAGAGAGGAAGGGGGAAACCATGTATTCAGGACGCGCTTATCTCAAATGCGAGAAAATTTACTAACTTAGCCCCCGTTTCAAATTTCTACTACATCATAGCAACATTAGTCGGTTGGGGATAGGACGGTAATCTCGCATACACCGAATATTTGCCGACGATAGTTTGTTTTTGGCGCCCACCGTGTATGAATATGAATCGGGGAGGGAGTCGATTTCGGCCGAGGACACACTGTGTTTTGGCGCCCACCATGTATGAATCCGGGTGAGAGGCGGTTACGTCACGTTTGGGTGAAATTACAAACCTACCCTTATCGAAACCTATAGAAATCCAGCAGATAGGCTTTCCGTGGCAGGGATAGGCAGTAGTGATTTCCATCTCGCAGATTTTGGTTTCCGGTGGTTACTGCGACTTTCCCCGCTTCGTTCAAATTTTGCAGAGTGCACGTTTACCGTGCCAACTCAATTTGAATCCCATTTGTATTCTATTTTTTTCGGGCGGGATCCATTTTCAATTGGAATTACATTCTATATACATCATTTTTTTATATATACTTTCAAAAGCACAACAAATAATTATGCTCCTTTATATGTATAATATGATTTACAAATACAACAATCTCGAAATCTTAAGGTTGAATTCAAAAAAATTTAACCAAATTATGTTCTACTAAAATGTATGGATCAGTAATATCTACATATTAAATAACATAGATGTGCGTGAATTCATATGACTGTGCATGTTTGATAGATCAATTTTGGTTCGAGTATGGATTACATGTATCATCATCTCGAATTCAAATATTTGAATCCCTTTTTTGTTCACTCCTTTCATGCCCATATCTCTCGCATGCATGCTCCTTCAGGTAGCTATCACTCTCTTTTCTCCAGCTCACCCACACGCTCACTTCATGTTTCTCCTAGCCTCACAAACATGGTCTCTCGACATCTCCCTTGAGAAGTGTCACACTCTCCCTATCATTATACATTACATGCTTTTCATTATCTCTCACGTCTCTACTGTTCTCTGGTATCACTCGGTACCTAAGCTTTCTTTTTCACCGCCACACACACAGTCTCCACTCATCTTTCACTTTGTCTTTCTCTCTATGGGATTCTCTCACACACCCTATATGTCTCTTCATATGACTCATACCACTAAAATTACTCTCTCTCTCTCTCATGTAGACACAACATTTGTTGCGGTCTCCTTTTCGTCTCCATCCCAGACTGACATTATTCATTTGTTTACCGATCAGACAACCCCGACTACTGTCTCCTCTCTCTCTCTCACAGACACACACACAACTCCTGCTTCCACTCCCCTTCCCGACTACCGTCTCTCTCTCTCACACACACACAAAACTCTCGCTTTTGCACCCCGACTCATATTTCTCTCACAAACATTTATCGACTAGCTAGCCTCTAGATATGTTTATACACGCGCACACTCGTGCTTCATCCATCGCATACATGTCTCTCTCCCGCTCCGTGTATCTATGTAGATTTTCCTTCCCTTCTTGAGACACGCCCTCTCGATCGTGCACACACACACTATCGCCTGATTTTAAGCTGATACCTATCGCGCACACACTCGTTGTGTCTTTGTCACACATCCACTCTGTCCTCCTCCACTCTCCCTCTCCCTCACACACACATGGGCTTTTTGCAACAACTAGCAAGATGCCCATGCGTTGCACGGAACATCAAGATGCATTTGTATGAGTAGTTTATCTTGTGGGGGAAAAGGATGAACGAGGGAAGGCCTTATTTGCAAATGTGGAGAGGGGTGTGGGTATCTTTTTGCAAAATTGCCATAGTTTCCTTCCTATCCGTCAGATATAGATCGAACGGCCTATATTGCAGGATGGCAGGCACACGATCATCAGCGACAATGCTTTTTATAAGAGTAGGGATAAAAAATAGAGTTGGTGATGATGGTGGGCCTGCCATCCTGCAATGTAGGTCGTCTGATTTATATCTGACAGATAGGAAGGAAAATATGGCAATTTACCCACACTCTTCACCACATTTGCAGATAAGGCCTTCCCTCATTCATCCTTTTCTCCCACAAGATCTTGATGTTCCGTGCAACGCACGGGCATCTTGCTAGTAAGAGTAGAAATTAGACATGTACCACTTCTCGAATCTTGAAACCAACAACATTACTCCCTTATCTCATCACAACCGCCAAAGGAATATATTTTGAGTGAAACATAACATATTTTTAGTGATATACATATTTCAAAACTAGACTTTTTTCTATCAAATCGGTGAATATGTATTAATCTACTTTGATCATGTGGCAACGCATTGGCACATTGCTAGTAGTTATTATAATTTTTTGGACACCAGACAAACGGTGGAGTACATATACGAAGAGAAGAGGCGCACGCACGCAGTCGGTCTCTCGCTGTCTCGCACACATGAGCATTACGTAAAGGCGATGTTAACAAATAAACCCTAAAACCCTAGGTGCACGATTGCTGCATTCGCGGGTACCGGGTACGTGGTGGAGCACCTTTGTAGGAATAGTCAGCTGAGCACGCCTCCTCGCCGTGTAATTGCTCTGACACGGATGCGACCTCTCATAGCGCAAGCATTGAACCAGCGCGCTGGCCAAGAGGGCCACACTCGCTGCAGGCCCGATTGAGCACGCCTCCTCGCCGCGTGCAACCAGCTTAAGACTGCCCCGCCTACCTTCATTGAATCGGCACGTGTGCCGGCAACACGTCCTTCCGCGAGCCGGCAGGCATTTTAGAACACAAAAAATGACTAAACTATAATTAATTTACGCATGGTCTTGACTTGTTGTGCTCGCACTGGTAGCAGCTCTCCTCACATTTTTTGGCTTGTTGTGGACATTATGTATGAATGTGCAGATATCTGTGAACATGAGTTTGATGTGGAAGTTGAACTTGAAATGTCGGGCTTGCGTGTGAACTATACTATGTACAATGCTTCGTCTGTTATTCTTTGGAAAGTAATTGCTGTTATTACATGACCCGAAAAAATACATTTTGTGCCACATCAGTAGATGCACGGACATCACAACAGGCATGCTGACTGGATAAACATCTGAACCTAGCTATTATGAAGGAAGTTTTGTACTGACAACAATTTTAGATAGCAGGAGACGCCTAGCCTGCTCTACCTCTGCTAGCTTATTTCTGGCTTCTTCCATCTCTTCTTTGGCTTGGGTGAAGAGAGCATATGATTGCTCTTTTCGCTTCTTCAGGAAATCAGCTACATTCTGAAGGGCTGCTGCACGCTTTCTTTCAGCCTTTACTAATGCCATGAGAACACGAACAGCTGACGACTCCACCTGGCTTATGTGTAATCCAGCATCATCTGGGAATTTGCACCTTGTGTCTAATCCAGCATCATTAGGGAACTGGCACCTTGTGTGTAATCCAGCCTCATTTTGGAAACATGATCTCGAGGTTGACCATACTTCCCTCCTCACAGGAACTGCATCCTGACATGAAGTTACTTCTTTTTTAGATCAATACTTAGAGCAAGCCTGATCCATTTAGTAGAAGCCAGATAAACAGAACTCGGAGAAGTGAATTCAAAAGGAAAAAAATAAAAACAGACTACAAGGTGAGAACACCCACTTCCTACATCAAGCTAAAAACGAAAGCATTAGGACGATTAAGACTCTTCTTATTACACATCGAAGAACACCACGCTTAAGAGAAACAGAAACTACAACATATACACATCGACAAAGGAAAATAAGCTGCAGAGTGATGGTACATGAACAACTACCTGTCATTATAAGTACATTGATAAAGGACAGCATGTACTTACAAGAACAATGGAGAGCTAAAAAACATTGGCATTGAATATATTCTACACTAATGTAACCATTCATACAGATCTGATAATTTGGAGCGAACAATTGATAAGCAAGCTATCATGCATACTGCTGTCACATAATGAACCAGGTATGTATGCAAGTACAGTGATACAGGAAAATAGGTACTAACAAGAGCAAAGCAGCGGGCAGCATATTTGCGATATCCTGTCGTTCTTGTCAAACCGGAATTCTTCTTCGAGCAAATTTCCTGCAAAAAACATCCGTAAGGCACATGCGGAAAAGTAGAAGTTCAAATTGTCATGTGATTTCATAGACAGTACCTCATCCTGGGAACAAGACCAGTGCATAACAAGCTTTTTCCATTCAATGTCTTCTAAATTTAGCACAGGAGACTTCATCGGAAATTCGTTTATAGACTTGCCATCAAAGTGTGATTTCCTCAGGTAACACCGATACTGCTGCAATGCTTCCTTGAAAAGCACAAGCAATCTTTGCTCGTCATGACTATCCAGATTGACCCTCGCCTAGTTACAACAATGTAATGTAAATCATTGATGTGTTCAATCAGCAGAAAACAGGAAATTAATAACCATGAAAAATAGCACTTACACGTAAGTTGGACAGGAAGATGTGAAAATGGTGTTTGTCTTCACAATAATCTTCCCATGATGGGAATATATGCACGTAGTCCCTAACAACATTGAAAGCATTGTCTTTTAACCTGGGAATAAATGGAATGAGGTTCCAATCTGCAGGAATTGGCCGTCTCTGCAGTTGGGATAGGTCTTCGGCCGGTGGACTTGCTGTACTTTTTACTGGAGTGGGATTTTTCTGTGGTACAGCTGGTGCTATGGCAAATGAAATCGGTATACCTTTTGCTGGAGTGCAGGTCCTATGTGATGGGGCTAGTGGTGTGGCCAGTGAAGTATGGGTACAGTCTGCTGGAGTCGGTCCTACGTTTTGTGTCACTGGTTGTACAACCAATATAAGTGGGGTGTTGTCTGATTTCTCCGGCACCACCACGTTTTTCAAGGACTTTGCTGGTGCTCCTTCAGGTTTGGCAATCACTGTTGGAAATATGCCCTAGAGGCAATAATAAATTGGTTATTATTATATTTCCTTGTTCATGATAATCGTCTATTATCCATGCTAGAATTGTATTGATATGAAACTCAGATACATGTGTGGATACATAGACAACACCAAGTCCCTAGTAAGCCTCTAGTTGACTAGCTCGTTGATCAATAGATGGTTACGGCTTCCTGACCATGGACATTGGATGTCATTGATAACGGGATCATATCATTAGGAGAATGATGTGATGGACAAGACCCAATCCTAAGCCTAGCACAAAGATCGTGTAGTTCGTATGCTAAAGCTTTTCTAATGTCAAGTATCATTTCCTTAGACCATGAGATTGTGCAACTCCCGGATATCGTAGGAATGCTTTGGGTGTGCCAAATGTCACAACGTAACTGGGTGGCTATAAAGGTACACTACAGGTATCTCCGAAAGTGTCTGTTGGGTTGGCACGAATCGAGACTGGGATCTGTCACTCCGTGTAAACGGAGAGGTATCTCTGGGCCCACTCGGTAGGACATCATCATAATGTGCACAATGTGATCAAGGAGTTGATCACAGGATGATGTGTTACGGAACGAGATTGAACAAGGTATCGGGATACCGACGATCGAATCTCGGGCAAGTATCGTACCGCTAGACAAAGGGAATTGTATACGGGATTGATTAAGTCCTTGACATCGTGGTTCATCTGATGAGATCATCGTGGAACATGTGGGAGCCAACATGGGTATCCAGATCTCGCTGTTGGTTATTGACCGGAGAGTTATCTCGGTCATGTCTGCATGGTTCCCGAACCCGTAGGGTCTACACACTTAAGGTTCGATGACGCTAGGGTTATAGGGAATAGATATACGTGGTTACCGAATGTTGTTCGGAGTCTTGGATGAGATCCTGGACGTCACGAGGAGTTCCGGAATGGTCCGGAGGTAAAGATTTATATATGGGAAGTCCTGTTTTGGTCACCGGAAAAGTTTCGGGTTTTATCGGTAACGTACCGGGACCACCGGGAGGGTCCCGGGGGTCCACCAAGTGGGGCCACAAGCCCCGGAGGGCTGCATGGGCCAAGTGTGGGAGGGGACCAGCCCCAGGTGGGCTGGTGCGCCCCCCCACAAGGGCCCAAGGCGCCTAAGGGGAGGAGGGGGGCAAACCCTAAGGGCAGTTGGGCCTTAGGGCCCATGCCTGGTGCGCCTCCCTCTCCCCCTCCACTTGGCCGCCACCCATAGATGGGATTGGGGCTAGCCGCCGCCCCTAGGGTGGAACCCTAGGTGGGGCGCACCCCTCCCTCTCCCCTATATATACTTGAGGACTTGGGGCTGCCAACAGATGAGTTTTTGACCTCTCCCTGGCGCAGCCCTACCTCTCTTTCTCCTCATATCTCGCGGTGCTTGGCGAAGCCCTGCTGGAGTACTACGCTCCTCCACTACCACCACACCATCATGCTGCTGCTGGATGGAGTCTTCTCCAACCTCTCCTTCTCCCCTTGCTGGATCAAGGCGTAGGAGACGTCACCGGGCTGTACGTGTGTTGAACATGGAGGTGCCGTCCGTTCGGCACTAGGATCATCGGTGATTTGGATCATGACGAGTACGACTCCATCAACCCTGTTCACTTGAATGCTTCCGCTTAGCGATCTACAAGGGTATGTAGATGCACTCTCCTTCCCTTCGTTGCTAGATTACTCCATAGATTGATCTTGGTGATGCGTAGAAAATTTTGAATTTCTGCTACGTTCCCCAACAGTGCCATCATGAGCTAGGTCTATGCGTAGTTTCTATGCACGAGTAGAACACAAAGTAGTTGTGGGCGTTGATTTTGTTCAATATGCTTACCGTTACTAGTTCAATCTTGATTCGGTGGCATTGTAGGATGAAGCGGCCCGGACCGACCTTACACATACTCTTACGTGAGACTGGTTCCACCGACTGACATGCACTAGTTGCATAAGGTGGCTAGCGGGTGTCTGTCTCTCCCACTTTAGTCGGATCGGATTCGATGAAAAGGGTCCTTATGAAGGGTAAATAGCAATTGGCATATCACGTTGTGGTTTTTGCGTAGGTAAGAAACGTTCTTGCTAGAAACCCATAGCAGCCACGTAAAACATGCAAACAACAATTAGAGGACGTCTACTTGTTTTTGCAGGGTATGCTATGTGATGTGATATGGCCAAAGGATGTGATGAATGATATATGTGATGTATGAGATGATCATGTTCTTGTAATAGGAATCACGACTTACATGTCGATGAGTATGACAACCGGCAGGAGCCATAGGAGTTGTCTTAATTTATTTATGACCTGCGTGTCAACATAAACATCATGTAATTACTTTACTTTATTGCTAACGGTTAGCTGTAGTAGTAGAAGTAATAGTTGGCGAGACAACTTCATGAAGACACGATGATGGAGATCATGATGATGGAGATCATTGTGTCATGCCGGTGACGATGATGATCATGGAGCCCCGAAGATGGAGATCAAAAGGAGCAATATGATATTGGCCATATCATGTCACTATTTGATTGCATGTGATGTTTATCATGTTTATACATCTTATTTGCTTAGAACGACGGTAGTAAATAAGATGGTCCCTCATTAAAATTTCAAGAAAGTGTTCCCCCTAACTGTGCATCGTTGCGAAAGTTCGTCGTTTCGAAGCACCACGTGATGATCGGGTGTGATAGATTCTTATGTTCACATACAACGGGTGTAAGACAGATTTACACACGCGAAACACTTAGGTTGACTTGACGAGCCTAGCATGTACAGACATGGCCTCGGAACACAAGAGACCGAAAGGTCGAGCATGAGTCGTATGGTAGATACGATCAACATGAAGATGTTCACCGATGATGACTAGTCCGTCTCATGTGATGATCGGACACAGCCTAGTTGACTCGGATCATGTAATCACTTAGATGACTAGAGGGATGTCTATCTGAGTGGGAGTTCATGAGATGAACTTAATTATCCTGAACATAGTCAAAAGGTCTTCACAAATTATGTCGTGGCTCGCGCTTCAGTTCTACTGTTTAGATATGTTCCTAGAGAAAATTTAGTTGAAAGTTGATAGTAGCAATTATGCGGACTAGGTCCGTAAACTGAGGATTGTCCTCATTGCTTCATAGAAGGCTTATGTCCTTAATGCACCGCTCAGTGTGCTGAACCTCGAACGTCGTCTGTGGATGTTGCGAACATCTGACATACACATTTTGATAACTACGTGATAGTTCAGTTAAACGGTTTAGAGTTGGGGCACCGAAGACGTTTTGAAACGTCGTGAAACATATGAGATGTTTCGAGGGCTGAAATTGGGATTTCAGGCTCGTGCCCACGTCAAGAGGTATAATACCTCCGACGATTTTCTTAGCCTGCAAACTAAGGGAGAAAAGCTCAATTGTTGAGCTTGTGCTCAGATTGTCTGAGTACAGCAATCATTTGAATCAAGTGGGAGTTGATCTTCCAGATGAGATAGTGATGTTTCTCCGAAGTCATTACCACCAAGCTGCTAGAGCTTTGTGATGAACTATAATATATCAGGGACATATATGATGATCCTTGAGATATTCGCGATGTTTGACACCACGAAAGTAGAAATCAAGAAGGAGCATCAATTGTTGATGGTTGGTGAAACCACTAGTTTCAAGAAGGGCAAGGGCAAGAAGGGATACTTCATGAAACAGCAATTCAGCTGCTGCTCTAGTGAAGAAACCCAAGGTTGAACCCAAACCCGAGACTAAGTGCTTCTGTAATAAGGGGAACAGCCACTGGAGCAGAATTACCCTAGATATTTGGTAGATGAGAAGGCTGGCAAGGTCGATAGAAGTATATTGGATATACATTGTGTTAATGTGTACTTTACTAGTACTCCTAGTAGCACCATGGTATTAGATACCGGTTCGGTTGCTAAGTGTTAGTAAACTCGAAAAAAAGGCTGCGGAGTAAACGGAGACTAGCTAAAGGTGAGATGGCGATATATGTTGGAAGTTTTTCCCAAGCTTGATATGATCAAGCATCGCACGCTCCCTCTACCATCGAGATTGGTGTTTGCGTTGAGCATAGACATGATTGGATTATGTCTATCGCAATATGGTTATTCATTTAAGGAGAATAATGGTTACTCTGTTTATTTGAATAATACCTTCAATGGTCTTGCACCTAAAATGAATGGTTTATTGAATCTCGATCGTAGTGATACACATGTTCATGCCAAAAGATATAAGATAGTAATGATAGTACCACCAACTTGTGGCACTGCCACATAAGTCATATCGGTATAAAACGCATGAAGAAGCTCCATGTTGATGGATCTTTGGACTCACTTGATTTTGAATCATTTGAGACATGCAAATCATACCACATGGGCAAGATGACTGAAAGCCTCGTTTTCAGTAAAATGGAACTAGAAAGCAACTTGTTGGAAGTAATACATTTTGATGTGTGCAGTCCAATGAGTGCTGAGGTGTGTAGTGGATATCGTTATGTTCTTACTACACAGATGATTTGAGTAGATGTTGAGTATATTTACTTGATGAATCACGAGTCTGAATTATTGAAAGGTTCAAGTAATTTTAGGGTGAAGTTGAAAGATCGTCGTGACAAGAGGATAAAATATCTATGATATGAACATAGAGATGAATATCTAAATTACGAGTTTGGCATAGAATTAAGACATTGTGGAAATTGTTTCACAACTAATACAGCCTGGAACACCATAGTGTGATGGTGTGTCCGAACATCATAACTGCACCCTATTGGATATGATGCATACCATGATGTCTCTTATCGAATTACCACGATAGTTTATGGGTTAGGCATTAGAGACAACCACATTCACTTTAAATAGGGCACCACGTAATTTCGACGAGATGACACCGTATGAACTATGGTTTAGAGAAACCTAGGCTGTCATTTCTTAAAAGTTTGGGGCTGCGACGCTTATGTGGAAAAGTTTCAGGCTAATAAGCTCGAACCCAAAGCGGATAAATGCATCTTCATAGGACACCCAAAACAGTTGGGTATACCTCGTGTCTCAGATCCGAAAGAAATAAGGGATTGTTTCTAGAATCGGGTCCTTTCTCGAGGAAAAGTTTCTCTCGAAAGAATTGAGTGGGAGGATGGTGGAGACTTGATGAGGTTATTGAACCGTCTCTTCAACTAGTGTGTGGCAGGGCACAGGGAGTTGTTCCTGTGGCACCTACACCAATTGAAGTTGAAGCTTATGATAGTGATCATGAAACTTCAGATCAAGTCACTACCAAACCTCGTGGGATGACAAGGATGCGTACTACTTCAGAGTGGTACGTAATCCTGTCTTGGAAGTCATGTTGCTAGACAACAATGAACCTACGAGCTATGGAGAAGCGATGGTGGGCCTGGATTCCAAAATGGCTCGAGGCCATATAATCCGAGAGAGGATCCATATATGAAAACAAAGTGAAGACTTTGGAAGAACTACTTGATGATCGTAAGGCTGTTAGGTACATATGGATTTTAAAAGGAAGACGGACAATGATGGTAAGTATCACCATTAAGAAAGCTCGACTTGTCGTTAAGATGTTTTCCGACAAGTTCAAGGAGTTGACTACGATGAGACTTTCTCACTCGTAGCGATGCTAAGAGTCTGTTGGAATTATATTAGCGATTACTGCATTATTTATGAAATCTTGCAGATAGGATGTCAAAACATTGTTTCCTCGACGATTTTCTTGAGGAAAGGTTGTATGTGATACAACCGGAAGGTTTTGTCAATCCTGAAAGATGCTAATAAGTATGCAAAGCTCCAGCAATCCTTCTAAGGACTGGAGTAAGCATCTCGGAGTTGGAATGTATGCTTTGATGAGATGATCACAGATTTTGGGTGTATACAAAGTTTATGAGAAACTTGTATTTCCAAAGAAGTGAGTGGGAGCACTATAGAATTTCTGATGAATATATGTTGTTGACATATTGTTGATCAGAAATGACGTAGAATTTCTGGAAAGCATATAGGGTTATTTGGATAGTGTTTTTCAATGGAAAGCCTGGATTAAGCTACTTGAACATTGAGCATCAAGATCTATAAGGATAGATCAAAACGCTTAATGGTACTTTCAAATGAGCACATACCTTGACATGATCTTGAAGGTGTTCAAGATGGATCAGTCAAAGAAGGAGTTCTTGCCTGAGTTGTAAGGTATGAAGTTAAGACTTAAAGCTCGACCACGGCAGAAGAAAGAGGAAGGACGAAGGTCGTCCCCTATGTTTTTGTCATAGGCTCTATACGGTATGCCATGCTGAGTACCACACCTGATGTGTGCCTTGCCACATATCTGGCAAGAGGGTACAAAGGTAATCTAGGAGTAGATCACCAGATAGCGGTCTAAATTATCCTTAGATGAATAAGGATATGTTTCTCGGTTATGGAGGTGATAAAGAGTTCGACGTAAAGAGTTACGTCGATGCAAGCTTAACACCTATCCGGATAGCACTGAGTAGAGATACCGGATACGTAAAATGGAGCAACAATTTAGAATATCTCCAAGTAGAACAGTTATTTGAAATGGCTCCAAATGTAGCGTAGTAGTTGCATCTACAATATGACATAGAAATTTGCGAAGTACATACGGATCTGAATGTTGCAGACCCGTTGACTGAAACCTCTCTCACAAGCATAACATGATCAAACCCAGAACTCTTTGGGTGTTAGTCACATGGGGATGTGACCTTGAGTGTTAATCACATATCGATGTGAACTGGATTATTGACTCTAGTGCAAGTGGGAGGCTGTTGGAAATATGCCCTAGAGGCAATAATAAATTGGTTATTATTATATTTCCTTGTTCATGATAATAGTCTATTATCCATGCTAGAATTGTATTGATAGGAAACTCAGATACATGTGTGGATACATAGACAACACCATGTCCCTAGTAAGCCTCTAGTTGACTAGCTCGTTGATCAATAGATGGTTACGGTTTCCTGACCATGGACATTAGATGTCGTTGATAACGGGATCACATCATTAGGACAAGACCCAATCCTAAGCCTAGCACAAAGATCGTGTAGTTCGTATGCTAAAGCTTTTCTAATGTCAAGTATCATTTCCTTAGACCATGAGATTGTGCAACTCCCGGATACCGTAGGAATGCTTTGGGTGTGCCAAATGTCACAACATAATTGGGTGGCTATAAAGGTACACTACAGGTATCTCCGAAAGTGTTTGTTGGGTTGGCACGAATCGAGACTGGGATTTGTCACTCCGTGTAAACGGAGAGGTATCTCTGGGCCCACTCGGTAGGACATCATCATAATGTGCACAATGTGATCAAGGAGTTGATCACAGGATGATGTGTTACGAAACGAGTAAAGAGACTTGCCAGTAACGAGATTGAACAAGGTATCGGGATACCGACGATCGAATCTCATGCAAGTATCGTACCGCTAGACAAAGGGAATTGTATACGGGATTGATTAAGTCCTTGACATCATGGTTCATCCGATCAGATCATCGTGGAACATGTGGGAACCAACATGGGTATCCAGATCCCGCTGTTGGTTATTAACCATAGAGTTATGTCGGTCATGTCTGCATGGTTCCCGAACCCGTAGGGTCTACACACTTAAGGTTCGATGACGCTAGGGTTATAGGGAATAGATATACATGGTTACAGAATGTTGTTCGGAGTCCCGGATGAGATCCCGAACGTCACGAGGAGTTCTGGAACGGTCTGGAGGTAAAGATTTATATATGGGAAGTCCTGTTTTGGTCACCGGAAAAGTTTCGGGTTTTATCGGTAACGTACCTGGACCACCGGGAGGGTCCCGAGGGTCCACCAAGTGGGGCCACAAGCCCCGGAGGGCTGCATGGGCCAAGTGTGGGAGGGGACCAGCCCCAGGTGGGCTGGTGCGCCCCCCCCCCCACAAGGGCCCAAGGTGCCTAAGGGGAGGAGGGGGGCAAACCCTAAGGGCAGATGGGCCTTTGGGCCCATGCCTGGTGCGCCTCCCTCTCCCCCTCCACTTGGACGCCACCCATAGATGGGTTTGGGGCTGGCCGCCGCCCCTAGGGTGGAACCCTAGGTGGGGCGCACCCCTCCCTCTCCCCTATATATACTTGAGGACTTGGGGCCGCCAACAGATGAGTTTTTGACCTCTCCCTGGCGCAGCCCTACCTCTCTTTCTCCTCATATCTCGCGGTGCTTGGCGAAGCCCTGCTGGAGTACCACCCTCCTCCACCACCACCACGCCGTCGTGCTGCTGCTGGATGGAGTCTTCTCCAACCTCTCCTTCTCCCTTTGCTGGATCAAGGCGTAGGAGACGTCACCGGGCTGTACGTGTGTTGAACATGGAGGTGCCGTCCGTTCGGCACTAGGATCATCGGTGATTTGGATCACGATGAGTACGACTCCATCAACCCCGTTCACTTGAACGCTTCCGCTTAGCGATCTACAAGGGTATGTAGATGCACTCTCCTTCCCTTCGTTGCTAGATTACTCCATAGATTGATCTTGGTGATGCGTAGAAAATTTTGAATTTCTGCTACGTTCCCCAACAGTGGCATCATGAGCTAGGTCTATGCATAGTTTCTATGCACGAGTAGAACATAAAGTAGTTGTGGGCGTTGATTTTGTTCAATATGCTTACCGTTACTAGTCCAATCTTGATTCGGCGGCATTGTGGGATGAAGCGGCCCGGACCGACCTTACACGTACTCTTACGTGAGACTGGTTCCACCGACTGACATGCACTAGTATTGCCGGTACGGCTAGAAAGGCTTTGGATACCAGCTCTCTTAAAGTGAAGGTGCGGTACTGTTAATATCAGTGTAACTCTCAAAGGCTACACAGCTCCCTGCATTTCCTTGCTATTCTTATAGGATTCAAGTGGGCAGGCCACTACAAATCCTATTCCTATGTTTACAAGATCCTACGAATCAAAGAGGCTCAAAGTGTCCATCACAACCGACCGTATAGACCTCTACACTGCAAATGTCCCTGCTCATCTTCAGTACAAGGAACATACTGTACTACTATCATACTCCCTCCGTTCCAAAATATAAGTCTTGGTAGAGATTTCTACTATGGATCACATACAGATGTATCCATATACATCTTAGAGTGTAGATTCACTCATTTTGCTCCATATGTAGTCCATGGTGGGATCTATACAAAGACTTGTATTTAGGAACGGAGAGAGTACATATTAAAGAAAAACAAAAGAGGAACATGGTAAAGAAGAGCAAGCAGGTTTTGAACAATAAAATGTTGGTTGAGCAGTGCCCACACATGATGAACCAGAGCGCATTAAGAATGCAACTCCCAGCTATCTCTCGACCATTTTAGGCGGTTGGATGCAGATCCTACGTCTCCTAACCCTTCTTCTTCCTCGTCTCTGATTCTTCCCATACAGAACACCGCACGGGCCGCCGGCCGCACAACCGGCCCCCATGGCCTGTGTTCCTCAGACACCCCCACCCCCGCCCCCGCCCCCGCCCCAACCCCCACCCGCGTCGAGTTTTCTTCGTTCAGCGAGGCCCCACAACCACCCGAGCCCCTTCGATTGCACCGGCGAACTCCGGCGAGTTCTGAAAAATTGACTGACCCAATTTTGAAAATTAGTTTACTGTGATTTAACTAGTGTGGAATATAAAAGGGGAAAACCATAAGCATTGGGAGTATAGTGTTGAGCGTGCCATGGCGGATCTGAAGGTGCAAACCGGACAAAGGCAACTTCGCAACCAAGACAAGAAACCAGAGTAAAGCAGTGGTGATCTATTTTCTTGCTGCGATAAATAAGTTGCGCAAATACGAAAGAGTACCGCCTCTGGTGCGGCGCCGTGTACGCATCTGCTGAGAATTTGACGGTGCTGCGGTAGCGATGGCTGTCGGCGGTGTGGAAGCAGATCTAGGAGGGTAGACGGTGGTGGTGGGGCGCGGTGGATGATACGGTCGTAGGAGCGGCGTCGGCAAGGTGGACGACGGCGGGGATGAAGCGAGAGGACGGGATGCAAGGATCCCGGTCCAAAGCCGTGGATGAGAGAGGTCGATCTCTTGTAATGGACGGCGGCGTCGGGGTATCAGCTCCGGCATGGTGGAGGAGGACGGCGGTGGATGGGGTGGCGGATGGCGGGGGACGGAGGAGGGTGGGGTGGAGAGGGTGTTTTGGCGCCCACGGAGTACTAATGGGGAAAAGGGAGGTAGAGAGGAAGGGGGAGACCATGTATTCAGGACGCGCTTGTCTCAAATGCGAGAAAATTTACTAACTTAGCCCCCGTTTCAAATTTCTACTACATCATAGCAACATTAGTCGGTTGGGGATAGGACGGTAATCTCGCATACACCGAATATTTGCCGACGATAGTTTGTTTTTGGCGCCCACCGTGTATGAATCCGGGTGAGAGGCGGTTACGTCACGTTTGGGTGAAATTACAAACCTACCCTTATCAAAACCTATAGAAATCCAGCAGATAGGCTTTCCGTGGCAGGGATAGGCAGTAGTGATTTCCATCTCGCAGATTTTGGTTTCGGGCGGTTACTGCGACTTTCCCCGCTTCGTTCAAATTTTGCAGAGTGCACGTTTACCGTGCCAACTCAATTCGAATCCCATTTGTATTCTATTTTTTTCGGGCGGGATCCATTTTCAATTGGAATTACATTCTATATACATCATTTTTTATATATACTTTCAAAAGCACAACAAATAAGTATGCTCCTTTATATGTATAATATGATTTACAAATACAACAATCTCGAAATCTTAAGGTTGAATTCGAAAAATTTTAACCAAATTATGGTCTACTAAAATGTATGGATCAGTAATATCTACATATTAAATAACATAGATGTGCGTGAATTCATATGAGTATGCAAGTTTGATAGATCAATTTTGGTTCGAGTATGGATTACATGTATCATCATCTGAAATTCAAATATTTGAATCCCTTTTCTGTTCACTCCTTTCACGCCCATCTCTCTCGCATGCATGCTCCTTCAGGTAGCTATCACTCTCTTTTCTCCAGCTCACCCGCACGCTCACTTCATGTTTCTCCTATCCTCACAAACATGGTCTCTCGACATCTCCCTTGAGAAGTGTCACACTCTCCCTATCATTATACATTACACGGTTTTCATTATCTCTCACGTCTCTACTGTTCTCTGGTATCACTCGGTACCTAAGCTTTCTTTTTCACCGCCACACACACAGTCTCCACTCATCTTTCACTTTGTCTTTCTCTCTATGGGATTCTCTCACACACCCTATATGTCTCTACATATGACTCATACCACTAAAATTACTCTCTCTCTCTCTCATGTAGACACAACATTTGTTGCGGTCTCCTTTTCGTCTCCATCCCAGACTGACATTATTCATTTGTTTACCGATCAGACAACCCCGACTACCGTCTCCTCTCTCTCTCTCTCATAGACACACACACAACTCCTGCTTCCACTCCCCTTCCCGACTACCGTCTCTCTCTCTCTCTCTCTCACACACACACACACACAAAACTCTCGCTTTCGCACCCCGACTCGTATTTCTCTCACAAACATTTATCGACTAGCTAGCCTCTAGATATGTTTATACACGCGCACACTCGTGCTTCATCCATCGCATACATGTCTCTCTCCCGCTCCTTGTATCTATGTAGATTTTTCTTACCTTCTTGAGACACGCCCTCTCGATCGTGCACACACACACTATCGCCTGATTTTAAGCTGATACCTATCGCACACACACTCGTTGTGTCTTTGTCACACATGCACTCTGTCCTCCTCCACTCTCCCTCTCTCTCACACACACATGGGCTTTTTGCAACAACAAGCAAGATGCCCATGTGTTGCACGGAACATCAAGATGCATTTGTATGAGTAGTTTATCTTGTGGGGGAAAAGGATGAACGAGGGAAGGCCTTATTTGCAAATGTGGAGAGGGGTGTGGGTATCTTTTTGCAAAATTTCCATAGTTTCCTTCCTATCCGTCAGATATAGATCGGACGGCCTATATTGTAGGATGGCAGGCACACGATCATCAGCGACAATGCTTTTTATAAGAGTAGGGATAAAAAATAGAGTTGGTGATGATGGTGGGCCAGCCATCCTGCAATGTAGGTCGTCTGATTTATATCTGACAGATAGGAAGGAAAATATGGCAATTTACCCGCACTCTTCACCACATTTGCAGATAACGCCTTCCCTCGTTCATCCTTTTCTCCCACAAGATCTTGATGTTCCGTGCAACGCACGGGCATCTTGCTAGTAAGAGTAGAAACTAGACATATACCACTTCTCGAATCTTGAAACCAACAACATTCCTCCCTTATCTCATCACAGCCGCCAAAGGAATATATTTTGAGTGAAACATAATATATTTTTAGTGATATACATATTTCAAAACTAGACTTTTTTCTATCAAATCGGTGAATATGTATTAATCTACTTTGATCGTGTGGCAACGCATTGGCACATTGCTAGTAGTTATTATAATTTTTTGGACACCAGACAAACGGTGGAGTACATATACGAAGAGAAGAGGCGCACGCACGCAGTCGGTCTCTCGCTGTCTCGCACACATGAGCGTTACGTAAAGGCAACGTTAACAAATAAACCCTAAAACCCTAGGTGCACGATTGCTGCATTCGCGGGTACCGGATACGTGGTGGAGCACCTTTGTAGGAATAGTCAGCTGAGCACGCCTCCTTGCCGCGTAATTGCTCTGACACGGACGCAACCTCTCATAGCGCAAGCATTGAACCGGCGCGCTGGCCAAGAGGGCCGCACTCGCTGCAGGACCGGCTGAGCACGCCTCCTCGCCGCGTGCAACCAGCTTAAGACCGCCCCGCCTACCTTCATTGAATCGGCACGTGTGCCGGCAACACGTCCTTCCGCGAGCCGGCAGGCATTTTAGAACACAAAAAATGACTATAATATAATTAATTTACGCATGGTCTTGACTTGTTGTGCTCGCACTGGTAGCAGCTCGCCTCACATTTTTTGGCTTGTTTTGGACATTATGTATGAATGTGCAGATATCTGTGAACATGAGTTTGATGTGGAAGTTGAACTTGGAATGTCGGGCTTGCGCGTGAACTATACCATGTCCAATGCTTCGTCTGTTATTGTTTGGAAATTAATTGCTGTTATTACATGACCCGAAAAAATACATTTTGTGCCACATCAGTAGATGCACGGACATCATAACAGGCATGCTGACTGGATAAACATTTTAACCTAGCTATTATGAAGGAAATTTTGTACTGACAACAGTTTTAGATAGGAGGAGACGCCTAGCCTGCTCTGCCTCTGCTAGCTTATTTCTGGCTTCTTCCATCTCTTCTTTGGCTTGGGTGAAGAGAGCATATGATTGCTCTTTTCGCTTCTTTGGGAACTCAGCTACATTCTGAAGGGCTGCTGCACGCTTTCTTTCAGCCTTTACTAATGCCACGAGGACACGAACAGCTGACGACTCCACCTGGCTTGTGTGTAATCCAGCATCATCTAGGAATTTGCACCTTGTGTCTAATCCAGCATCATTAGGGAACTGGCACATTGTGTGTAATCCAGCCTCATTTTGGAAACATGATCTCGAGGTTGACCATACTTCCCTCCTTGCAGGAACTGCATCCTGACATGAAGTTAGGTCAATACTCAGAGCAAGCCTGATCCATTTAGTAGAAGCCAGATAAACAGAACTCGGAGAAGTGAATTCAAAAGGAAAAAAATAAAAACAGACTACAAGGTGAGAACACCCACTTCCTACATCAAGCTAAAAACGAAAGCATTAGGACGATTAAGACTCTTCTTATTACACATCGAAGAACATCACGCTTAAGAGAAACAGAAACTACAACATATACACATCGAAAAACACGAGGCTACACGAAAGTAATTTAAAGGGTATTACTTACCAAAGCTCGTTTTACAGGTTCGGTGCAGCTCCTCTTTAACTTGCCACGCTCCTTGAAGATGTCCCGAATATCCCGTGTTTGGTCTTCATTTCTCCTCTGCATGTTCGCACTCGTGGTTTTAAAATCTCAACATAGCAAGAAAAATATACTACTAGTAATACTCGCGCATCTTGTGGGCAACATTAAAGCACTCGTCTGCCATGTTAGAGCATCTCCAATAGAATCGCAATGCGCGGCGCTTTAAAAATCTCAACATGCTATCTCTACTCTCTTCTCTACTGTTATATTTATTTTATATTTAGTATTTAATATTTATCTCTACTTCCTTTATTGTTTACTTTTTTTCTCTATACTTTTTTTCTTGCAATATAGGCCGTCCGATTTATATCTGACAGATAGGAAGGAAGCAAATGGGAATTTTGCAAAAAGATACCCAGACCCCTCTCCAGATTTGCAAATAAGGCCTTCCCTCGTTCATCCTTTTCTCCCACAAGATAAACTACTCATACAAATGCATCTTGATGCGTGCAACGCATGGGCATCTTGGTAGTTCTAAAAACCTTTCCATCATTTCCACACTACTGGTTGCAGATGAAAAACCTACCCAAGCACAGCGCAATACAGGAGCGACGCACAATTACAAGCTGATATTCTGTTGGACAATGGATGCTATAACCAATTACTTTTATGGGAACAATAGCACCCAGGAAATTTGAAGGGTAGGTATGAAAAAAATTGGAACGGCACATGTACTGCTAAGTGAGTCAATACACACATTACCAATCGAGGAGGAGAACGATGGTCGCGGCGGCCTCTGTGATTCATGGTCAGCAACGGGAGTCAGTTCATTGTCCACGACGATGGTACTTCTGCGCTTGGCGTCGGCTTTCGGGAAGCAGATCCGAGACCGTGGAAGACGATGCCGGGGAAGAGGCTCCGTGTACGACGACGACGGTGGACCGGCTCCAGTGCGGCATACGAGGTCGTCGATGAGGCAGATGCGCTGCGGTCGATGAGTGCGCTGATGTAAAGGGGAGGAGCACGAAGGCTGCGGTGCCATGGAGAAGTCTATTTTGCGGTGGGGATAGAAAATGGGGAGTATTCAGTTGTACTACTCTGGGTGCCGGGGTGGGGTTGGCTGGGTAGGGTGAACCTGAAGTTACGAAAACAACCCCCTACCAAGCGTCATCCATAGGCCTGTTTCGAAGGCTATGATGGTAACTTCCCACTGCTCGAATCAGGGTCGCGGGAGATTTTCCCGCCGACCTCAAAATTTTGTGACACTGGACTCCCCGTGTGGCGTGTTGAGTGATTCGGCTAAGCAACTAGCGAGTAGTACTAGTAAACTCTGCATATTAGGTTTGACTGAAGTCAAACTTCCTAAAGTTTGACCAAGTTTATAGAAAAATATAAACATTTGCCATAACAAATATGTATGATGTGAAAGTACATTCAATAATGAATCTAATGGTATTTATTTGTTATTGTATATGTTAATATTTTTTGTTATAAGCTTTCTGAGAGTTTACAAAACTTGACTTTGACCAATGCTAATACACGGACTGAAATAAAAATGGAGGGAGTACACATTTGTTTTCTTAGTTTGTAGTGAACTAATCATTTGTTGAAATTGTAAAATAAATATATTGGGCTATTGACTTCGAATGTAATGGTCTATACAATTCAATAGTTACAATCATTGTCGAATCCCAAGATGTATACAAGGTCTATAGTACTTCACAACATGCTCAAACTCACATAATCCCAGTCAAATGAGAATCTAAATGCATTTCATAGTTATTACTTAGTAGGATGCAACAAAAACAACCATAACTCTGCATCAGCCATTATAGAAGCAACATTTTGACATATCCCAATGTGTGAATGAAACGTGCAGAGAGAGCTTTTGAAGATGGAGCAGATAGGGGCGGGAAAGATTGTATGTATGTGGATGAGAGAGTAGGAGACAAACCTAATGAGACAAAAAGAGAGATAGAGAGAGAAAGAGAGAGGAAGAAGTTAGGTCTGTGAGAAAGATGGATACATGTAATATACATGAGATGCGTGTGCATCTGGATTCTGTATATATGGAAGGAGAAGAGACAACATGTTTGATGAGAGAGATGGAAAAACATGGACGAGAGGGGAAGGATCTCGTGGGTTGAGGGATTGACAATTTTGTGCGGGGGAGAGATGGATTGGTAATTTTGTGCAAGAGAGAGAGAGGGTGGGGGGAGGAGTCAGTTAGCCGTCGTCACATCACCCTGCTTCAAATGACCCCGCATTCTCTAGCGCGGTGTGGTCGCCGTCTTCGATCTTCTCGATGCCCTCTTTGAAGATTGAGGTGTTGTGCATGTTGGGGTGCAAAGAAGCACAAGCGAGAGTGGGCGATGTATAACCTTGGATGGGGATGAATTGTGTGCTCGGGGGAGTGTGTGTGTGTGTGTGTGTTGTGATGCGTGTGTCTCTCTGTGTCTGTGTGTGTGTGTGTCAGATATTGAGAGAAAACAACCCTAAGGAGAGAAATGGGTATTCACAAAGAGATTGTGCGGGCCTTGAGGTGGGCAGGGGCCGGGTAAGGGTGTCAAAATGTGTGCGTTGATGCATGTGTTGCATGCGACCGTGCGAGGGACGGACGAATCGAGAGAGATGGTTGTTGTGTTACAGATGCTCCTCTCTCTGTCTCTCTCTCCCTCTCTCTCTCTCTCACACACACACACAAGTAAGGCCCTGTTTGGTTCCAAATAAGTCGCCAACTTATAAGTTGAAAAGTACAAAAAGTGACTTATTTTGCCAAACGGACCCAACTTATAAGTCATAAGTTGCTCCACCCCAACTTAAAACTTATAAGTCACCCCTTTTTACGTGGGTCCCATCACCTTTACATTAAAAAACAAGGTGGGAAGGTGTGGTTAGGTGAATTATAAGTCAGATGACAACCAAACAGGCGTGACTTACTAAAGGAAATATACCCTAGAGGCAATAATAAAGTTATTATTTATTTCCTTATATCATGATAAATGTTTATTATTCATGCTAGAATTGTATTAACCGGAAACATAATACATGTGTGAATACATAGACAAAATAGAGTGTCACTAGTGTGCCTCTACTTGACTAGCTCGTTGATCAAAGATGGTTATGTTTCCTAACCATAGACATGAGTTGTCATTTGATTAATGGGATCACATCATTAGGAGAATGACGTGATTGACTTGACCCATTCCGTTAGCATAGCACTTGATCGTTTAGTTTGTTGCTATTGCTTTCTTCATGACTTATACATGTTCCTATGACTATGAGATTATGCAACTCCCGTTTACTGGAGGAACACTTTGTGTGCTACCAAACGTCACAACGTAACTGGGTGATTATAAAGGTGCTCTACAGGTGTCTCCGAAGGTACTTGTTGGGTTGGCGTATTTCGAGATTAGGATTTGTCACTCCAATTGTCGGAGAGGTATCTCTGGGCCCACTCGGTAATGCACATCACTATAAGCCTTGCAAGCATTGCAACTAATGAGTTAGTTGCGGGATGATGTGTTACGGAACGAGTAAAGAGAATTGCTGGTAACGAGATTGAACTAGGTATTGAGATACCGACGATCGAATCTCGGGCAAGTAACATACCGATGACAAAGGGAACAACGTATGTTGTTATGAGGTTTCACCGATAAAGATCTTTGTAGAATATGTAGGATCCAATATGAGCATCCAGGTTCCGCTATTGGTTATTGACCGGAGACGTGTCTCGGTCATGTCTACATAGTTCTCGAACCCGTAGGGTCCGCACGCTTAAAGTTCGATGATGGTTATATTATGAGTTTATGTGTTTTGATGTACCGATGAATGAGATCGGGGACATGACGAGGAGTCTCGAAATGGTCGAGACATAAAGATCGATATATTGGACGACTATATTCGGACATCGGAAAGATTCCGAGTGATTCGGGTATTTTTGGGAGTACCGGGGAGTTACGGGAATTCGTATTGGCCTTAATGGGCCATACGGGAAAGGAGAGAAAGGCCTCAAAGGGTGGCCGCACCCCTCCCCATGGGCTGGTCCGAATTGGACTAGGGAGGGGGGCGCCCCCTTCCTTCCTTCTCCTTTTCCCTTCCCATTCCTTCCCTCCAAGTCCTACTACTTGGAAGGGCTCCTAGTTCTACTAGGAAAGGGGGAATCCTACTCCCGGTGGGAGTAGGACTCCCCTAGGGCGCGCCATAGATAGGGCCGGCCCTCCCCCTCCTCCACTCCTTTATATACGGGGGCAGGGGCACCCCAAAGACACAACAATTGATCTGTTTGATCTTTTAGCCGTGTGCGGTGCCCCCCTCCACCATAGTCCACCTCGATAATACTGTAGCGGTGCTTAGGCGAAGCCCTGCGTCGATAGAACATCAACATCATCACCACGTCGTTGTGCTGACGAAACTCTCCCTCAACACTCGGCTGGATCGGAGTTCGAGGGACGTCATCGGGCTAAACGTGTGCTGAACTCGGAGGTGCCGTACGTTCGGTACTTGATCGGTTGGATCGTGAAAACATACGACTACATCAACCGCATTGTGTTAACGCTTCCGCTTTCGGTCTACGAGGGTACGTAGACAACACTCTCCCCTCTCGTTGCTATGCATCGCCATGATCTTGCGTGTGCGTAGGAGAATTTTGAAATTACTACGTTCCCCAACAGTGGCATCCGAGCCAGGTTTTATGCGTTGATGTTATATGCACAAGTAGAACACAAGTGAGTTGTGGGCGATATAAGTCATACTGCTTACCAGCATGTCATACTTTGGTTCGGCGATATTGTTGGATGAAGCGGCCCGGACCGACATTACGCGTACGCTTACGCGAGACTGGTTCTACCGACGTGCTTTGCACACAGGTGGCTGGCGGGTGTTAGTTTATCCAACTTTAGTTGAACCAAGCGTGGCTACGCCCGGTCCTTGCGAAGGTTAAAACATCATCAACTTAACAAACTATCATTGTGGTTTTGATGCGTAGGTAAGAACGGTTCTTGCAAAGCCCGTAGCAGCCACGTAAAACTTGCAACAACAAAGTAGAGGACGTCTAACTTGTTTTTGCAGGGCATGTTGTGATGTGATATGGTCAAGACATGATGCTAAATTTTATTGTATTAGATGATCATGTTTTGTAACCGAGTTATCGGCATCTGGCAGGAGCCATATGGTTGTCGCTTTATTGTATGCAATGCAATCGCCCTGTAATGCTTTACTTTATCACTAAGCGGTAGCGATAGTCGTGGAAGCATAAGATTGGCGAGACGACAACGATGCTACGATGGAGATCAAGGTGTCGCGCCAGTGACGATGGTGATCATGAAGGTGCTTCGGAGATGGAGATCACAAGCACAAGATAATGATGGCCATATCATATCACTTATATTGATTGCATGTGATGTTTATCTTTTATGCATCTTATCTTGCTTTGATTGACAGTAGCATTATAAGATGATCTCTCACTAAATTTCAAGATAAAAGTGTTCTCCCTGAGTATGCACCGTTGCCAAAGTTCGTCGTGCCCAGACACCACGTGATGATCAGGTGTGATAAGCTCTACGTCCATCTACAACGGGTGCAAGCCAGTTTTTGCACACGCAGAATACTCAGGTTAAACTTGACGAGCCTAGCATATGCAGATATGGCCTCGAAACACTGCGATCGAAAGGTCGAGCATGAATCATATAGTAGATATGATCAACATAGTGATGCTCACCATTGAAAACTACTCCATTTCACGTGATGATCGGTTATGGTTTAGTTGATTTGGATCACGTGATCACTTAGAAGATTAGAGGGATGTCTTTCTAAGTGGGAGTTCTTAAGTAATATGATTAATTGAACTTAAATTTATCATGAACTTAGTCCTGGTAGTATTAGCGTATCTATGTTGTAGATCAATAGCTCGCGTTTAGCTCCCCTGTTTTATTTTTGATATGTTCCTAGAGAAAACTAAGTTGAAAGATGTTAGTAGCAATGATGCAGATTGGATCCGTGATCTGAGGTTTATCCTCATTGCTGCACATAAGAATTATGTCCTTAATGCACCGCTAGATGACAAACCTATTGCAGGAGCAGATGCAGACGTCATGAACGTTTGGCTAGCTCAATATGATGACTACTTGATAGTTTAGTGCACCATGCTTAACAGCTTAGAATCGGGACCTCAAAGACGTTTTGAATGTCATGGACCATATGAGATGTTCCAGGAGTTGAAGTTAATATTTCAAGTAAATACCCGAGTTGAGAGATATGAAGTCTCCAACAAGTTCTATAGCTAAAAGATGGAGGAGAATAGCTCAAGCAGTGAGCATGTGCTCAGATTGTCTGGGTACTACAATCGCTTGAATCAAGTGGGAGTTAATCTTCCAGATAAAATAGTGATTGACAGAATTCTCTACTCACCATCACCAAGTTAGTAGAACTTCGTGATGAACTATAATATGCAAGGGATAACGGAAACGATTCCCAAGCTCTTCGTGATGCTGGAATCGATGAAGGTAGAAATCAAGAAAAGCATCAAGTGTTGATGGTAAAACCACTAGTTTCAAGTAAAGGGACAAAGGGAAGAAAGGGAAACTTCAAGAAGAATGGCAAGCAAGTTGCTGCTCAAGTGAAAAAACCCAAGTCTAGACCTAAGCCTAAAACAGTGCTTCTACTGCAAAGGGACTGGTCATTGGAAGCGGAACTACCCCAAGTAATTGGCAGATAAGAAGGATGGCAAAGTGAACATAGGTATATTTGATATACATGTTATTGATGTGTACTTTACTAATGTTTATAGCAACCCCTTAGTATTTGATACTAGTTCAGTTGCTAAGAATAGTAACTTGAAACGGGAGTTGCAGAATGAACATAGAGTAGTTAAGGGTGAAGTGACGATGTGTATTGGAAATAGTTCCAAGATTGATATGATCATCATCGCACACTCTCTATACTTTCGGGATTAGTGTTAAACCTAAAAAAATGTTATTTAGTGTTTGCATTGAGCATGAATATGATTGGATCATGTTTATTACAATACAGTTATTCATGTAAGTTAGAGAATAATTGTTGTTCTGTTTACATGAATAAAACCTTCTATGGTCATACACCCAATGAAAATGGTTTGTTGGATCTCGATCGTGGTGATACACATTTTTATAATATTGAAGCCAAAGAGATGCAAAGTTAATAATGATAGTGCAACTTATTTGTGGCACTGCCGGTTAGGTCATATTGGTGTAAAGCGCATGAAGAAAATCCATGCTGATGGGCTTTTGGAATCACTTGATTATGAATCAATTGATGTTTGCGAACCATGCCTCATGGGCAATATGACTAAGACTCCATTCTCCGGAACAATGGAGCGAGCAACATATTTGTTGGAAATCATACATACTGATGTGTGTGGTCCGATGAAAATTGAGGCTCGCGGCAGGTATTATTATTTTCTGATCTTCACAGATGATCTGAGCAGATATGAGTATATCTACTTGATGAAACACAAGTCTGAAACATTTGAAAAGTTCAAAGAATTTCAGAGTGAAGTGGAGAATCATCGTAACAAAAAAATAAAAGTTTCTATGATATGATCGCAGAAGTAAAATATTTGAGTTACGAGTTTGGCCTTCAGTTAGAACAATGTGAAATAGTTTCACTACTCACGCCACCTGGAACACCACAGTGTAATGGTGTGTCCGAACATCGTAACCGTACTTTATTAGATATGGCGCGATCTATGATGTCTCTTATCGATTTACCACTATCGTTTTGGGGTTATGCATTAGATACAGCTACATTCACATTAAATAGGGCACCATCTAAATCCGTTGAGACGACACCGTATGAACTATGGTTTGGCAAGAAACCTAAGCTGTCGTTTCTTAAAGTTTGAGGTTGCAATGCTTATGTGAAAAAGTTTCAACCTGATAAGCTCAAACCCAAATCGGAGAAGTGCATCTTCATAGGATACCCAAAAGAAAATGTTGGGTACACCTTCTATCACCGATCTGAAGGCAAGTTATTCATTGCTGAGAATGGATCCTTTCTAGAGAAGGAGTTTCTCTCGAAAGAAGTGAGTAGGAGGAAAGTAGAACTTGATGAGGTAACTGTACCTGCTCCCTTATTGGAAAGTAGTTCATCACAGAAATCTGTTCATGTGACTACTACACCAATTAGTGAGGAAGCTAATGATGATGATCATGTAACTTCAGATCAAGTTACTACCGAACCTCGTAGGTAAACCAGAGTGAGATCCGCACCAGAGTGGTATGGTAATCCTATTCTGGAGGTCATGTTACTTGACCATGACAAGCCTACGAACTATGAGGAAGCGATGATGAGCCCAGATTCCGCGAAATGGCTTGAGGCCATGAAATCTGAGATGAGATCCATGTATGAGAACAAAGTATGGACTTTGATTGACTTGCCCAATGATCGGCGAGCCATTGAGATTAAATGGATCTTCAAGAGGAAGACGGGCGCTGATAGTAGTGTTACTATCTACGAAGCTAGAATTGTCGCAAAAAGGTTTTCGACAAGTTCAAGGTGTTGACTACGAAGAGAGTTTCTCACTCGTATCTATGCTTAAGTCTGTCCGAATCATGTTAGCAATTGCCGCATTTTATGAAATCTGGAAAATGGATAAACAAAACTACATTCCATAATGGATTTATTAAAGAAGAGTGGTATATGATGCAACCAGAAGGTTTTGTCAATCCTAAAGGTACTAACAAAATATGCAAGCTCCAGCGATCCATCTATGGACTGGTGCAAGCATCTCGGAGTTGGAATATACGCTTTGATAAGTTGATCAAAGCATGTAGTTTTATACAGACTTGCAGTTAAGCCTGTATTTACAAGAAACTGAGTGGGAGCACTACAACATTTCTGATAAGTATATGTGAATGACATATTGTTGATCGGAGATAATGTAGAATTATTCTGCAAAGCATAAAGAAATGTTTGAAAGGAGTTTTTCAAAGAAAGACCTCAGTGAAGCTGCTTACATATTGAGCATCAAGATCTATAGAGATAGATCAAGACGCTTGATAAGTTTTTCAATGAGTACATACCTTGACAAGATTTTGAAGTAGTTCAAAATGGAACAGTCAAAGAAGGAGTTCTTGCCTGTGTTACAAGGTGTGAGGTTGAGTAAGACTCAAAACCCGACCACATTAGAAGATAGAGAGAGAATGAAAGTCATTCCCTATGCCTCAGCCATAGGTTCTATAAAGTATGCCATGCTGTGTACCAGACCTATTGTATACCCTGCCCTGAGTTTGGCAAAGGAGTACAATAAGGATAGATCACTAGACATTGGTCAAAATTATCCTTAGTGGAATAAGGATAGGTTTCTCGATTATGAAAGTGACAAAAGGTTCGTCGTAAAGGATTACGTCGATGCAAATTTTCACACTGATCCAGATGACTCTAAATCTCAATCTGTATACATATTGAAAGTGGGAGCAATTAGCTAGAGTAGCTCCGTGCAGAGCATTGTTGACATAGAAATTTGCAAAATACTTACGGATCTGAATGTGGAAGACCCGTTGACTAAACTTCTCTCACAAGCAAAACATGATCACACCTTAGTATTCTTTGGGTGTTAATCACATAGCAATGTGAACTAGATTATTGACTCTAGTAAACCCTTTGGGTGATGGTCACATGTCGATGTGAACTATGGGTGTTAATCACATGGTGATGTGAACTATTGGTATTAAATCACATGGCGATGTGAACTAGATTATTGACTCTAGTGCAAGTGGGAGACTGAAGGAAGTATGCCCTAGAGGCAATAATAAAGTTATTATTTATTGCCTTGTATCATGATAAATGTTTATTATTCATGCTAGAATTGTATTAACTGGAAACATAATACATGTGTGAATACATAGACAAAATAGACTGTCACTAGTATGCCTCTACTTGACTAGCTCATTGATCAAAGATGGTTATGTTTCCTAACCATAGACATGAGTTGGGATCACATCATTAGGAGAATGATGTGATTGAGTTGACCCATTCCGTTAGCATAGCACTTGATCGTTTAGTTTGTTGCTATTGCTTTCTTCATGACTTATACATGTTCCTATGACTATGAGATTATGCAACTCACGTTTACCGGAGGAACACTTTGTGTGCTACCAAACGTCACAACGTAACTGGGTGATTATAAAGGTACTCTACAGGTGTCTCTGAAGGTACTTGTTGGGTTGGCATATTTCGAGATTAGGATTTGTCACTCCAATTGTCGGAGAGGTATCTCTGGGCCCACTCGGTAATGCACATCACTATAAGCCTTGCAAGCATTGCAACTAATGAGTTAGTTGCGGGATGATGTGTTACGGAATGAGTAAAGAGACTTGCTGGTAACGAGATTGAACTAGGTATTGAGATACCGACGATCGAATCTCCGGCAAGTAACATACCGATGACAAAGGGAACAATATATGTTGTTATGCGGTTTGACCGATAAAGATCTTCGTAGAATATGTAGGAGCCAATATGAGCATCCAGGTTCCGCTATTGGTTATTGACTGGAGACGTGTCTCGGTCATGTCTACATAGTTCTTGAACCCATAGGGTCCGCACGCTTAAAGTTTGATGACGGTTATATTATTAGTTTATGTGTTTTGATGTACCGAAGGAGTTCAGAGTCCTGGATGAGATCGGGGACATGACGAGGAGTCTCGAAATGGTCGAGACGTAAAGATCGATATATTGGACGACTATATTCGGACATCGGAAAGGTTCCGAGTGATTCGGGTATTTTCGGGAGTACCGGGGAGTTACGGGAATTCGTATTGGGCCTTAATTGGCCATACGGGAAAGGAGAGAAAGGCCTCAAAGGGTGGCCGCACCCCTCCCCATGGGCTGGTCCGAATTGGACTAGGGAGGGGGGCATTCCTTTCCTTCCTTCTCCTTTTCCCTTCCCTTTCCTTCCCTCCAACTCCTACTACTTGGAAGGGCTCCTAGTTCTACTAGGAAAGGGGGAATCCTACTCTCGGTGGGAGTAGGACTCCCCTAGGGCACGCCATAGAGAGGGCCGGCCCTTCCCCTCCTCCACTCCTTTATATACGGGGGCAGGGGGCACCCCAAAGACACGACAATTGATCTGTTTGATTTTTTAGCCGTGTGCGGTGCCCCCCTCCATCATAGTCCACCTCGATAATACTGTAGCGGTGCTTAAGCGAAGCCCTGCGTCGGTAGAACATCAACATCGTCACCATGCCGTCGTACTGACGAAACTCTCCCTCAACACTCGGCTGGATCGGAGTTCGAGGGACGCCATCGGGCTGAACGTGTGCTGAACTCGGAGGTGTCGTACGTTCGGTACTTGATCGGTCGGATCGTGAAAACGTACGACTACATCAACCGCGTTGTGCTAACGCTTCCGCTTTCGGTCTACGAGGGTGCGTAGACAACACTCTCCCCTCTCGTTGCTATGCATCACCATGATCTTGCATGTGCGTAGGAAAATTTTGAAATTACTACGTTCCCCAACACTTACAAGTCACTGATTTTAAGTCACCTGACTTATAAGTCATGTGACTTATTGGAACCAAACAGGCCCTAAACTAGAAGACTGTTCTCTCATGTATACACAACATATCGGCATCTGTCTATGTCTCACTCATGCATGATCATTTGCACATTCACACCTCTCTATGTCTGTATCACACGCACACCGTCTCCACATTGCCCTTCCGCCACAACACACATATGGACACATACACACGTTCTCTCTCAGTCACACAGACAAAATCAGTATTAAAAAAACTAGGGCGCACCTAAACGTCCAAATCCAAATAAACACGAACTGGAGCTAAATTCAAATATATGGAAATATTGCAGCGTCAAGAACTTTCAGAGGAAAAAAAGTTGAGTAATATTCGAGGATTGTTTTCACACACACAAAAAGGTTTGGTGGATGTCCTTCGAGCGCGACATGGTGACGCACCGTTCGATCGACCGCGCGGCCGCGGTTCACGCGCTTGCACATGATTCCGTATCATGGCTGTGGTACTAACTAATAAAGGCGCTGCCTAAGTCTAATGTTTACGTGTACTAGTATGGTTTTCTTTTAAGTTTGACCAACCTCATATATATAAAACTAAAGTAAGCTAACACACGCGCACTCATCAATATGCTGCCGCCGTTGCGCTTGCCGGCGCCCGCCTGCTCCGGCCAACAATTTCTCGCCCATCACCGCCGTGTCGCCGCCATCCCTGTGCCATGAAGCCGAAGGCTCGCCCGCTCATGTCATTTGCAGTCCCTCCTCGTGATGCCACCGCGCTGCCAAGCCCGCGAGCAGCTGGTGGAGCCGCGTCTATGCACACAGCGTACAAAGAGGAGGACGAGCGTGTGCTCCAGCACGCCGGTGAGAAGGAACTACCGTGTCATTGTCGTCTCCGGCCGCGCGGAGGAGGCGCGCATGGTGGCTGTTGCGGCGGAAGCCGGTCGCACGCGCGTCGAGCCCGCAAACCGGGTGCGGACGTGGAATCTACCTTCGAGACCTTGAATGCCACGTGGATCCTGCAATCTGAAGGAGCAATTTGGGTCAGTCGACTCATGTGAGCCATTTGATGCAACATGGATGGCTAGAAGGGCTTCTTCCACCTCTTCTTCTGTCTTCTTCCTTCGCTCCATCGAACTTCTTTCACAAATTGACTGACCCAAATTATACTACTAGTACGAACGTATTAAGTACAGTAGGAACAGGAAGATACGAGCAGTAGTACCAACTGCAAGAAGAACAGTAGTAAGACATAGTACTAGTACTATTGTACGTACTAAAGAGTTCAAATAACGAGGAAGAACATAAACATAGTTCTGATGGGGCCTCAGTACAACACACCCTTGAAAATAAACTAAGCAACTAGTCCGCTTGACACTATAGTAGAACCAGCATGAGCGACGGCACTGCCACCTACTCGGAGTCCGAGTCCACGTCCTCGACTTCGTCCTCGTCCCTCTTCCTCTTCCTCTTTGCCGACGCTTCTTTGCTTGAACTGGACACTGGGCTCTGCTTCTTCATCCAACCCTTGTAGATATTTAAACAAAGGTATGCATCCATTGCTGCGTACAGGATGTGATCTTCATCTAATGTCTTCGACTCCCATGCATGATGAAACTAGTGATGAGGTTTCTTCAGTTTAGCGTACGAAGGATCAATCATGGCTGCTGCCAGGGTCAGCATTGAAGATTGAGAGGAGGACACCAGGCTTGCCTTCTGGAGATCGAAGGGCTAGCCTACAATGAGACCTATCCGACGCAGGACATCCCTGTCGTTCTTAAAGCCTACAGTAACGAATTTCACTCTTTTGTCCTTGAGGAAGTTCTTAAAATCCTGGCACTCAACGTCGGCATGGCATATGTGGTTGACCAAGCAAATGTTATGTATGCAAACCTGGATCATGGTGGGCTTCTTCCTCTCTTCATCCTTTAGATCCTTCTATCGTCCCAGGACTGTGGTGTACTCAACATCTAGCCCAGCGACCCACTCATCCGTTGAACTGTTGAACATGCGTAGGAAGCGAGCAAGCCATGCTTTCACCGTCTCGGATCCACATGTGTAGATGACGATGAACTAGTCGCTGGTGATGGCTCTAACCTGGTACTCAGCGGCGACCATGGAGATTTGGGAGGCCATGGATTTTGGAGGAGGGTTAGGAGAAGTTGAACTGTTGTACCCCGCAAAAAAAACTGGGAGCGAACTAATGTGAAAGGACGGGACGACTGGGAGTAAGGTAGAATATGGGGACGAGTAGGGTGTGCGAACGGCGTGGGGTTGCTGGCTTGCCCAGTGGATAAACGGCTGCAAGCCCCCAAAGAGTTCTCGAGAACTATGCGGGACCCACTAGATGTCATGTCTACTAGACCCATATCTTAGGCCTGACGGTATAGCTTCTGCCTGTTCGCACGCCATGCCGGCGCGTGGATGTAACTTCACTTAATTCCGTCAAACGTCGCGCCTCCCACGACCTTCGCCTCCCTCGCGCGGTCGCGCCCTTTGAGACTTCGACCGGCTATAAATGAGCTATTTTTTGCCTTTTTTTAGACAAGCAATTTTTTTGCCTACTCCGCATGCATGATACTCCCTCTAGTGCTTTTTACTCCCATCAACCGTTTGCAAAGTGTTTGACCAAATTTATACTTTTTTTGAACACCACCTTACATTAATTAACCAGCCACACCAGTACACTCATTCGATACAATATTCACCACACAGGGCGGTACATTATTTACAAGAATACCATCTAATCTATTGTCAAAGTTATACTTAGCGATTAAGTGTGCCACCTTATTGGCCGAACGGCTAATCTTTGATAATTGAAGATTGTTGATCAACTTCGAGATGCTCAACGCTTTCATCTTTAGGTCACGCATAGCAGACCTGTCATAGTCCCCTGATGCAAGAGACGCTACCACAAAAGCGCAATCAGTCTCTAAAATTACAGGATTATGAAGAGAAATACCTATGTAGAGATTGGCAATGCAAGCCCTAAGCTCCGCTTCCTCCACGCTTTGACATGCATCAATGAAATCCCACAACCAAATTTATACTAAAAATATCAATATCTACAATACTGATTATAATGAGTATAAGAACTACGTTTTATAATGAGTGTAAAAATATTGATTTGACATTGTGAATGTTGACACATTTTTCTATAAGTCTGGTGAAAGTAGAGGTACATTGACTTCAGAAAAAACTTAAGTGCACAATGTAGACTAGTTCCTCCGTCCAGGTGTGTGCCATGTCCTATCTTGTCATCACAACAAGGTTAGCTATTAGAGTACCACTACCTCCCTTCTAGTTTAAAGGTCTCGATTCAAAAATTTCACCTACTCTTAGCAAGATAGTAGAGGTGGTGGAATAGTTTTTGAAGTCTGCAAAAGTACTCAACTAGTGTTGACGTTCTTCACAAAAAATGTGTTTACCAATGCATGCATGAACACTAGTTACTCTAACCCCCCTCTCTTCTTTAATTCTTTGCCACATCAGCATGTTTGCTATTCCCGTGTGCATGATACCAGCTAAGATACCACCATTATGGCCAGCCTTAATCATCGCATGCAATAATTTAGTGCACCTTGAAATATGAACATGTGTGGGGCGTGTATGTTTTTAATGACTTGAGACTATACCTAGCCCGACATGCAAGATGACTTATTATGCATCGTTCCCCATACCTGCAGGAAGCTCGTTCGTCTCCAAATCTTTTCCTCTCCATGTGTGGAAACAATATGCTTGCCAAACTCTCCTTCTCCCTCCGGCGGTCCCACCACTCCACCCCGTGTGAAAAAATCTGCATGTATTACTCTCCTCCCCCACGCTCGTCCAATACGTTGTGACCAGCAATATTTCCACCCCTTCGCTCCCCCGTAATTTACTCCAACAAATATGCCCACATAGCTGTTACTTAATTGCAGGTGCATTGGGTCACTAACATATGGGCCCAACAGGGCTCTGGCTCACATGTCAGTGACGCAACTGGACCTGCAGTTAAGTCAGTGCATCTCAATCCATATCTTACGTAGGTGTGCCATTGCTCGCTATAAATACTGCGCCTCCCACGACATCGCTATCTCCTCCCCCTCACGTTCACGTTCCTCGCTATCTCCTCCCCCTCCCTCTCACGTTGATCCTCCAGCGACTCCGGCATGGTGAACGAGTAGCACGTCTCGTACTTGATGTTCTCCGCCAAGGGCCAGCAGTGACTGCTGCACACATCCGTGAGGTGATGCACCATGTCCGCCGGCGAGCCACAAAATAGCATCGGGCACTCATAGCAGTGGACGAAGGGCTCCTTGGAGGCATCGACCAGGTCGTCCATGAAACGGGAGTGGCTGTAGGGGATGTTGCGCCAGTTGAATATATGAGCAAGTTACTACGAGATTTAATCCGAATAAGCACAAAATAAATCATGAATTCTACCACAATTTCGAACAGGAAGGACAGAAACACATACGGTGCAACGGGATAAGCACCGTTGGCATTGAGGTTGTCGCCCATGTCCAAACACCATGTAGACACGGTCTTTGAGCACAGTTCGTAGTCGTTCCACGCTCGGGCATTGAAGTTTGTAACTATTTTAGATTATAATATACTACTCCTCCGGTGCTAGTAGTAGAGCAGAGTCCTACTCTACTACTCTACTCAAGCAAGTTAGGGCATACCACTGTAGGGAGTACCAGTACTGTGATCACTCAAGCAAGTTGTCCGGCATCGACATGACCCTACGCTGTTGGTATGTGTCTCGTAAGTCAAGCGGCGTGCTGTAGTCATCATCACCTGTCCACTTCCCGCAGCACATGTTCGCTTCTCCATCTTTGTCTGCACATAATCTCGTCCAATCTTCCATCCCCACTAAGGCGCCTCCCCCCTCGTCTGAAACCCAAGCACTAACAATGGCAGAACCGAGAAGCTTCCGCTGAAAGAGTGGCTGGAATTCGCTCCCCACAGAGGTAATCAAGCTCATTGTTTCGCGTGTGGACAATCTCAGTACCATGTCGTTCACCGCGTGCTCGTCGGGGCTGTACCGTTTACTCAAAGCCCTCAGGCCGGAGCTTTTTAAGCCAGCTCCTTGCTTGCTGATGCCGCCTGATCTTCAGAAATGGCGTGTCACGCAGCATAAGATCGTAGGGTGGCGAGCATCAACCCCCTTGGCTGTGTTCCGATCCCCGTCAGCCTCAACTACATTAACGGTATGTACTGGGTCGGCATGAACACGTCTTGGATGGTGCTTGTCGACGGTCATGGCAGTTGGATGCTCGTGGAGGTCTACACCCGGTGATTGATCCCCCTTCCTTCGATTAACACTGCATTGCTTTGGCACCGCGGCCTAGAATACTCGGAATCTTACAGTAGCCAACATGATACCAAGTTTGATTTGCTCAAGGTTGTAATCTGCCAAGTGCCCACAAGATCTGCGAATTATAAAGACTTCGGGCTAATTGTGTTCTTCAACCGCGGTCTCGCCTATCTGACAGGTCACAGCGGTAAGTGGATAAATCTGCACGTCCATCGCAGGATCATACATCCTCCATGGTTCTCTGATGCCATTGAACACAAGAGCTTCATTTACGCTGTCGACTCCTTCTATGGCTGGACGTATTGCTGGCCTACTCCAGTCATCGCTACAAATGGCTGTTACAGCAGTATGTTAATTTTCTATGATATCATGATGGCTTGCTTATACATTTGCTGAAAAAATATTCATGCTCATAACATGCTGTTCTTAAGATTGACTAAATCAAGAGCCCTTTTCTATTTGACTCCAACTTGATATGATGTTGTACGCTGCCTGGTGTCCCTACACTTCCTAATCCCAGAACCTTTCAAAGAAAAGTGGCATGGCAGTTGCAGGTGGTTCCTGGCTCGATCAGACGACGACAAAAGATTGATGATCGTTCGCACGTACCAGACGTGTTATTTCGTGGAATACAGTCACAGTCACTGCAAGGTCTTCGAGCAGGATCCCAGCTTCTCTGGGCCTTCAGGAATTTTTGACTGGAGGCTGGTAACTAGCCTTGGTACACGCTCTCTGTTTGTCGGACTGAATTATCCGATTAACCAGGAGATGGCAGCGCGGTTTCGTTCATCAGGCAAAACTGTGTGTACACAGCGTACCATGCGTCTCTGCATGCACCATACCCTGATATGTGCCGCCACGCTCTGCAGCCCAAAGTAGGAGAGAGGGTCGCAAGTATCAGACTTCGACCTGCTGGCTGGAGTTTCCCCCATCACGCACCCATCTGGTTCAAGCCGTCAGCCAATCTCCACAGCTTAATAAATAGTAACGTCTAACTGAGCCAGTTAGTTAGATGCGTACACTTGGTGTAGTAGGATCTTTACTTAGTTTGATGCATACACTTGTTCTTTTTTGGTAGCCCTTTTGTAATGATGGTTGATGTTTGGTTTGGAAGAGAGAGCTGCATCTTCACTCTTCTGGCTTGCTTACTGCTTCTGTTGCACCCCCAGCCCTGGTTGCTGCTGCTGCTTTTAATGTACAATCAGTAGTATATTTCATCTGTTGGTTGAATAAATGTGTTGTTAGAACGACAAACACAATGTTTTGGAAGTCATTGCACGGTTCGATCTTTTAGTGCCCCGTACCGTACATAGTGCATACTATTTTTCGTACGGAACACATTTTCCACTTGTTGATAATATGCAGCCCACTGATGAAGGCCCAATAGAGAAGCCCATAATTAACTGGAAGGGAGGCTCTCAAATGAATCCGGCTCAGGTACATGCTCATGGTCCCCTAAGCATAAATAAGTAAGTAAATAAATAAATAAATAAAGCTAAATGCTCATGCACCAGTTCTTTGGGAAAATAGGTAGCCCAATATTTCTTTTTGAAGAATACCCAAGCTAGGCCTATTTGCTTTCTCTGAATTACTGGGCTGTAAATCTTTCAAGACGAGGAGGGATGCATTCCAGGCTGGCTTAAGAGTATGGTCAATGTCTGTTAAAAGTAATATCAAAAGGGGTTGAAAATTTCCAAAAAATTTATAGCAAATGGGATATAAGTTTCTTTTTTTGTTTTTGTTCTTCACTGATATCTTATACGTATTTCATTGGATTTAACATGACATAGTACTAATTTATTTTTAAATTTGTTTTAGTATGGCTATTAATTTTTGGATTAAGAATATTTCGCCCCCAGCAAAAATTTGCGAATTTTCAAAATTTCCCACATATTTAGTTAATTTTTTGACCCTGGTATTGACCAGAAAATGGCCAGCAATTCTAAAAATGGAAAACAGACTACAATAAATTCCATATGAATTAGAAAATGAGTAAAATTATAAAAATAATAGTAAATGGGTTGTACACGCCACATATTTCGAGGATGCCTTGTTTACGCAAGGCTTTGTCAGTGAACACATGATTCTAGCAGCAGTGACTGTTGGATGTCCATCCAACGGCCGACGAGCTTCTTCAATCTCTGATCTTCCTGCTCCAGCCGCCTAAACTAGTGCTGGCGGGACTGCCTGCTCCCTCCTCTTGTGGCCTGCTATGATGCCACGCAAGCTTCCCTGGCCCACCCTACTCCCTCCGCTGGCCTGGCCGCATGCAATCAACTGGCTCCTTATTACGCGAAAAAAATAATTCCTCCCATTGACATCTGGGGCGCACCGGTTGGGAGGCTGACCTATGGGCCTACTAAGTTGACGCGTACGTAGGGCTTGTCAACTTAGTCAACAAACGATTCTAGCAGCAGTAACCGTTGGATTTGAGTCGAACGGTCCTACTGCTTCTTCAATCGCTGCTCTTCTTGCACCAGCCGCCCAAACCAGCGTCGGGGAGACCGCCTGGTCCTGCCTCCAGTGGCTGGCTGTGGTGTCGTTGAGGCCTCATCGCCCCCCTACTACTCCCACCGCTAGCCAGGCCCTGCGGCGACGGTAGCCTCACACCGCAGCCGAACCAGTGAACCCTCGTACTCCTCTCCGCGCGGGCATCCACTGCCGCGTCTTCCCTGGCTCCGCGTCGTCCCCTTCCTAGGCCTCGCCCTCGTACACCGCCTTGGTGCTCTCGGCGCGCCGTGGTCAATGTGGTCAATGACATTCCATCGGAAGAGTACTGTACGTGGAGAGGCTGACAGCTGGGTCCACGGCCACAGCCCAGTTTTTTTGTGATTTGCGTAAGTCGCTTTGTCAGGCCTGTTGGGCCACAAATCTTTCAAGACGAGGAGAGCTTTCATTCGGCTGGCTGAGAAAATGGCCCATCAGTAATGAGAAATGGGATGTACATTTTAAAACACATCAAACCCGCAATTAGTTTCAAATATCTTTTTTCTCATTTCGAGATTTTAAATTAAATTAATTTTTATGCGTGGAGAATTTGTTGGATTTTATATTTATATACATTTATTTTTAAAATTAGTTTGAATGTGAGTCGAAATTTCGGGATCAAAAACAGTTCGGACTGCACCGAAATATGCAAAATTTCGTATAATTTTTTAACTGTGGCCACAATATGGGCTGTAATGCTAACAAAAAGAATATAGGCTCCAAAAAAACCTTAATAATTAGCAAATGGGCCGTAAATTATTAAAAATAATGGCAGATGGGATGTATGCTGTTTTCCACAGATTTGAGGCTTTCCTAAAAATGGGTTGACGCACAAGCAGTGACAGTTGGATGGCCATCCAACGGCCGTCGTGCTTCTTCAATCTCTGCTCTTCCTGCTCCAGCCGCTCAAACAAGCGCCGACGGGACTACCTGCTCCCTCCTCCCCGCGGTCAGCTCTGCTGCCGTGCAGGCCTCACCGCCCCACCGTACTCCCATCGCTGGCCTAGCCATCCCTCTACTCACCCACACCTGTTGTTATTCTCCAGCGACGGCAGACGAACCAGTAAACCCTCATATAGTCGTATTCCCCTCCGTGTGGGAAACAACTGCCGAGTCTTCCCTGCCTCCGTGTCGTTCCCTTCCTAGGCCTCGCCATCGTCCACCGCCCTAGTGCTCTCGGCACGGCCTGGTCAACATGGTCAACGATCGACATGCATCTAAAGTGGACTATATGTGGAGAGGCCGACAGCTGGGTCCACGGCCGCACGCAAGGAAATGCCTCCTTATTACGCGCAAAATAATGATTCCTCCACCTGACATCAGGGACCCATCGAAAGGGCCTCTGTATTTTGTGAAAAAAACGTTACCGCCGCTGACAGCTTGGACCCACCAGCTATATCTTTGCACGCAAGGAAGTGCCTCCTTATTACGCACCGAAAAAATGAATACTCCCCTGTTAGCTGGGACCTAGTATAGTGGCAGGCTGACTTGTGGGCCTACTAAGTTGACAGGGACGGAAGGCTTTGTCAACTTAGTCAATATGCACGATTCTAGCTCCAGTGACCGTACGATGTCCATCCAACGGCCGTAGTGCTTCTTCAACCTCTGGTCTTCTTGCTCCAACCGCCCAAACCAGCGCCGGTCGTGCCTCGTGCTCTTGCCTCCCGTGGCCGGCTGTGATGCGGCGGAGGCCTCACCGCCCCCTACTACTCCCACCGCTGGCCAGGCCATCTCTCTACTCACCCACACCCCCTGTTATTCTGCAGCGACGGCAGCCTCACACCGCAGCGAACCAGTGAGCCCTCGTACTCCTCTACGCATGGGCATCCACTGCCGCATCTTCCCCGGCTCTGCGTCGTCCCCTTCCTAGGCCTCACCGTTGTCCACCGCCCTGGTGCTCTTGGCGCAGCGTGGTCAACGTGGTTAAGGAACGGCTTCCATCGGACGTGGAATGTACGTGGAGAGGCTGACAGCTGGGTCCACGGCCGCAACAAGGAAGTGCCTCCTTATTACGTGCAAAATAATTATTCCGCCACCTAACAGTGGGGACCCACTGATACGTCTCCGTCATATCTATAATTTTTGATTATTCCATGCCAATATTCTACAACTTTCATATACTTTTGGCAACTTTTTATACTATTTTTGGGACTAACATATTAATCCAGTGCCCACTGCCAATTCTTGTTTGTTGCATGTTTTTTGTTTCGCAGAATATCCATATCAAACGGAGTCCAAACGGAATAAAAACTGACGGAGATTTTTTTTGGAATATATATGATTTTTTGGAAGAAAAATCCATGCGAGACGGTGCCCGAGGTGGCCACGAGGCAGGAGGGCGTGCCTGCCCCCCCCCCCCCAGGCACGCCCCTGACCCTCGTGGGCAACCCGTAAGGCGGTTGATGCCCTTCTTTCGCTGCAAGAAAGTAATTTCCGGATAGAGATTGTGTCAAAATTTCAGCCCAATCGGAGTTACGGATCTCGGGGAATATAAGAAACGGTGAAAGGGAAGAATCTGAGAACGCAAAAACAGAGAGAGACAGAGAGACAGATCCAATCTCCGAGGGGCTCTCGCCCCTCCCGTGCCATGGAGGCCATGGGCCAGAGGGGAAACCCTTCTCCCATCTAGGGAGAAGGTCAAGGAAGAAGAAGAAGGAGGGGGGCTCTCTCCCCCTCGCTTCCGGTGGCACCGGAGTGCCACCGGGGGCCATCATCATCACCGCGATCTACACCAACACCTCCACCATCTTCACCAACATCTCCATCACCTTCCCCCCTCTATCTACAGTGGTCCACTCTCCCGCAACCCGCTGTACCCTCTACTTGAACATGGTGCTTTATGCTTCAGATTATTATCCAATGATGTGTTGCCATCCTATGATGTCTGAGTAGATTTTCGTTGTCCTATCGGTGGTTGATGAATTGATATGATTGATTTAATTTGCTTGTGGTTATGTTGCTGTCCTTTGGTGCCCATCATATGATTGCGTGCGTGGATCACACCCTAGGGTTAGTTGTATGTTGATAGGACTATGTATTGGAGGGCAAGAGTGACAGAAGCTTCAACCTAGCATAGAAATTGATGCATACGGGATTGAAGGGGGACCAATTTATCTTAATGCCATGGTTAGGTTTTACCTTAATGAACATTAGTAGTTGCGGATGCTTGCTAATAGTTCCAATCATAAGTGCATAGAATTCCAAGTCAGGGATGACATGCTAGAAGTGGCCTCTCCCACATAATACTTGCTATCGGTCTAGTAAAGTAGTCAATTGCTTAGGGGCAATTTCGCAACTCCTACCACCACTTTTCCACACTCGCTATATTTACTTTATTGTTTCTTTATCTAAACAGCCCCTACTTTTTATTTACGTACTCTTTATTATCTTGCAAACCTATCCAACAACACCTACAAAGAACTTCTAGTTTCATACTTGTTCTAGGTAAAGCGAACGTCAAGCGTGCGTAGAGTTGTATCAGTGGTCAATAGAACTTGAGGGAATATTTGTTCTACCTTTAGCTCCTCGTTGGGTTCAACACTCTTACTTATCGAAAACTGTTGCGATCCCCTATACTTGTGGGTTATCAAGACCTTTTTCTGGCGTCGTTGCCGGGGAGCAATAGCGTGGGGTGAATATTCTCGTGTGTGCTTGTTTGCTTTATCACTAAGTAATTTTTATTTGCTATTCTTAGTTGTTCTTTATCTTTAGTTATGGATATGGAACACGAAATACCAGAAAATTAGGTGTACTTGCTACTCATGGAGATGGGGAACCTCCTAAAACCCTCGATGCTGGTTTTGTGAAAAATATTATGTACTACTTTAATAATCCTCAGAAAACCCCATTCAATTATGTAATGGGAGTAACGCTGGATCAACGTGAATACTTTAGGGATTACCGTTTGACACAAAAAGGGAAACTATTATGGGATCAAATTCATATATTGAATTGGTATGCTAGGCAACTATGCCTGAGATATGATTATACTTGTTGCTCTAAGGTGAAGGCTCCACACCTTCCCTTTTCATGTGATTTTAATGATAATGAAACCTTAGCTTCTTATGCTAATGGTATATATGATTACTATGATGTGGAACAAATAGAAGAATTTGTTGCTTTTATGGGTGCTTATGAAATTGAATCTATGTTTAAAGAGTTTGAAGATTTTGATGATGCTGTTTATAGACCTGAAAATTTAGCTATCCTGAAATATTGTTATGAGAATTATGAATACAATTACGAAATTAATGCGCTTATTAAGAAAGTCTCCGCTTTCCAAGAAGAGACTAATATTTTGCAGGAATCTATGGAAGAAGAAGTTGATGAAATTGTGAGCTCATTGGATGAAAAAGATGAGGAGGAGAGAGAAGAACAAAAGGAGGAAGAGCGGATTAGCTACCCGTGCCCACCTTCTAATGAGAGTAACTCTTCAACTCATACCTTGTTTAATTTCCCTTCGTGCTTACCGAAGGATGATTGCTATGATGACTATTATGATCCCGTTGATTCTTTTGAAATATCCCTTTTTGATGATGCTTGCTATGCTTGTGGCCAAGATGCCAATATGAATTATGCTTATGGAGATGAACTTTCTATATTTCCTTATGTTAAACATGAAATTTTTGCTATTGCACCCACACATGATAGTCCTATTATCTTTTTGAATTCTCCAAACTACACTATATCCGAGAACTTTGCTCTTATTAAGGAATATATTGATGGGTTGCAATTTACCGTTGCACATGATGATTTTGATGAATATAATATGCATGTGCTTGCTGCTCCTACTTGCAATTATTATGAGAGAGGAACTATATCTCCACCTGTCACATCCCTAGTTCTGGCCTGACCTAGGCTTGCTTCCATCTGTGCATCATGTTTAAATTTTGAAACTTGAACTGAGGAAAATTGGAAGCCTCAAAATCCTAAATAAAAGAAGGGCAAAAACCCTAAAATCTCATTCATTGTTCCAAAATGTTCTTCTTAAATGTTTGATAATTTTTGGCAAGGGTTCTGGTCCCAACCAAAATATTGAACATTTTTAAGGATTTATTTTTGGGACTTTGAATTTAAATCATTAGCTATTTGAATTTGAATTATATTCATATAATTAGAATATAATTTCAAATACCCCTGAAATATTTTATGAGCTTTTGGAAAAGTCCATCTAGCCAAATAAAATTATTCAGAGGAGTTTTTGGCATTGTTTGAATTTGTTTAAAATTCAAAAACAATGGCAAAAGATATTAAATAAAACAAAACAGAAGAAAAAAATAAAAAAGAGCAGAAGCCTACCTGGCGCTCACCTGGTAGCCAAACCGGCCCAGCACTGCAGCTGGCCGGCCCAGCCCGCCACCGCTACCCCCCTATCGCCTTCCTCCCTTGCCAGGAGGAGGGGCACGCGCCCGGCGAGCGCGGGCACGCGCCCGCGCGCGGCCACGCGCCCCGGCCACCTCCTGCTTCCCCGGCCCCTCCTAGACGACGCCACGGAGCGCCACGCAGCCCTGGCTCTCTCTCACTCTCTCCCTCGCCTCATCCTCTTCTCTGCTCTCTCTCCCTCTCTGCCCGAGCGGAGCTCGTCGCCACCGATGCCGTTCGCCGCGGCCACAGCCACCCCCTCGCTCCCTCTCCACACCCCTGAGCTCCGTCCCGACCCCATGGAGCTGCACACCGACGCACGCAACCAGAGGAGGCCCCAGTCGACCGGAGCGTCGTCGTCTTCATCTCCGGTGCCCGGAGATCGCCGCCATAAATTCGCGTTGTCCAGAGCTTCCCCGACCTCGTCGTCAACTCTGCTAGTCCCTACGTGAGCCACTCTTCTTTTCCCCCCTGGAATCCCCGTCGTTCCCCTCCCCTAGCTAGCTTCCCCACCTCGGCCGAGAGCTTCTCGCCGCCGGCCATGGCGTGGCCGTGGCCACAGCCACCGCAGCTCGCTCCCGAGCCCACCATCGTGCTCAGCACGATCGCATGAACCCGTAGACACCCACAACGCCTCCTGCCGTGCTCCCTAACACCGACCCCGAGCTCGCCCGAGCTCCGGCCGCCGCCGAGGTCGACGCCGTGCTCAACTCCGGCCACCTCGCGGCCTCCCGCCCGTTCCTTTGGATGCGGAGGAGCAAGAGCTTCTCCCTAGTGCCCTCAGCGCGCCAAACCACCGCTCGTAGCGCCAAACCCGCCACCACCCGAACTCCGGCCGCCGCTCACGAGCTCGCCGTCGTCGGTACCGGCCATCACCGGCACGGCCACCACCACCGTTCGATGTGCACGAGTCCCAGCTCGCCGTAGAACCCAACCGCACCCTAAACTGTGCCCTGTAGCGCGAACCCGATGCGTTTCCGCCGCTCCGTTGGTCGTCGCCGGCGAAACTCCGGCGGGAGCTGACGTGGCTCCGTCATTAGGAGCTAACCCAGCTGGTTAATCAACCTACAGACACTGACAGTGGGCCCCACCCCTGGTCAAACCCCAGCCAGCGCTGGGTTTGACCGGGATTAGTTCCTGTGTCACTGACGTGTGGCCCCCACACGTCAGGTTTGACCTGGACCCGCCCTGTTGACCTAATGACGTCAGGGTGAGGTCATGCTGACGCAATATTCCTTTTCTGGAATTTAGTTTATTTTATAATAATCAGGAAATTCCAGAAATAGCTAAAACTTCAATAAATCATAGAAAATTAACCGTAACTCCAAATTAAATGTTTATATATGGAAAATTATCAGAAAAATTCAAGGAATCCATCTGTACCATCTTCATGCATGTTTGAGCAATGTTTGTCCTCTGTTTTGGACAAAACAAATAAAGGGCATTTAAATAACCATATATGGAGTTGGAATTTGAATCATGTATTCAAACCAACTTCATTTAAATCATAGCTAGGTGCATTAGCCCAAAACACATTCATATTGCCATGTCATAGCATGCATCATATTGTGCATTGCATTGATCGTGTTTCTTCTGTGTTTGCCGGTGTTGTTCCCCCTCGGTAGACGCTGTACCGATGATGTGATCGTTGACACTGATGAAGACTCAATGTTATCTTCAGAAGTGCCAGGCAAGCAAAACCCCCTTGTTCATTCCGATAAAATCCCACTCTCTCATTCCTGCTCTCTTTTACTGCATTAGGACAACAACGACATATTTGTTACTTGCTACGGTAGTTGAACCCCTTTATCCTCTGCATGACCTGTCATTGCCACAGTAAATAGATGAAACCCACTAGCATGAGTAGGAGGTGTTTGAGCCCTGTTGTGCCTACTCATTCATGCTTGTTTGTCATGCCTGCTACTGCTTAGAGTTGAGTCAGGTCTGATTCATCGGGGATGAATCAGAGGCGTGTGAACATGTCCTACTGTGTGTGAGCTAAGTGTGTGAACACGATTTGGTAAAGGTAGCGGTGAGAGGCCATGTAGGAGTACATGGTGGGTTGTCTCATTGCAGCCGTCCTCAGGAACTGAGTCTGTGTTTGTGATCCATGACCAGTTACTACCACACATTGGAATGCTTAAGTGCCCCTCTCGACTTATTAATCAACTTGATCTCTGTCCAGGAGTTGCAACTAGTTTCTGGTGTTTGTAGGTAGTGTTAGTAGTCTACCAAGTGGCACCCGGTACAGGTGGGCTTGGGACAGACTAGGCACAGTGGCCCGGTGTACCAAGTGGCACCCGGTTGGTGGGCTTGGGAACCCTGCTCACATCGTTTGGGGCCGTAAGCGACACCCCGGCCGGATCTCCTTGCGGATGGAACCTGAATAGGCGATAAACCTGGACTAGAGACTTGTTCGGTTAGTCAGGTCGTGGCCGACTCCCTCGCCCGGCTTCCGCTTGAAGGTTGCCGAGGTACATGACGTGTACAGGGCGGTAAGTGGCGAGAGCGTGTGTGAAGAAGTACACCCCTGCAGGGTTATCATTATCTATTCGAATAGCCGGATTCCTCGGATATGGAAACTTGGACCCCTTGCATAGTTCATAGACAAGTGAAAGTGGATACTCTAAAATACGCAAGATAAGCGTGAGTGCTATGGATGGCATTCTCGTAGGGAGACGGGAGCGGATCCATAGTGGTGTATTGATATGGTGAATATGTGGACTCGTGTGCGCCACCTCAAAAGAGTTACTTGCAGTCGTAGTTCAGGATAGCCACCGAGTCAAAGCTGGCTTGCTGCAGTTAAACTCCACCACCCCTTTGTTGATAATGATGCATATGTAGTTAGATCTGATGTAAGTCTTGCTGGGTACATTTGTACTCACGTTTGCCTATTTTATGTTTTGCAGAGAGACTTCAGTCTCGCTAGTAGTTCCGCTTGGACTTTGACGTTTAGCTTGTTACCTCAGCTACGATCTTGTGCCCTCGGCAGGATCTGGTAGATAGTCAGGCTTCTCAGCCTTTTTCATTTATAGATGTCTGTACTCAGACATGATAGCTTCCGCATGTGCTTTGACTTGTATGCTCTGATTGTTGGGTCATGAGACCCATGTTTGTAATATCTCGCTCCTCGGAGCCTATTGAATAAACTACTTGAGTCGTAGAGTCATTTTGTGATGCCATGTTGTATTGCACATATCGAGCATATTGTGTGTATGTTATTGAAATGCTTGGTATGTGTGGGATCTGACTATCTAGTTGTTTATATTTAGTAGCCTCTCTTACCAGGAAATGTCTCCTAGTGTTTCCACCGAGCCATGGTAGCTTGCTACTGCTCCGGAACACTTAGGCTGGCCGGCATGTGTCCTTCTTCGTTCCTGTGTCTGTCCCTTCGGGGAAATGTCACGCGATGAATACCGGAGTCCTGTTAGCCCGCTACAGCCCGGTTCACCGGAGTCCTGCTAGCCCAGTGCTACAGCCTGGATTCACTCGCTGATGACCGACACGTTCGATGCTGGGTCATGGATGCCTGTCCCTGTAAGTTTGTGCCACTTTGGGTTTACGGTTAGCCATGTCAGCCCGGGTTCTTTGTCATATGGATGCTAGCGACACTATCATATACGTGAGCCAAAAGGCGCAAACGGTCCCGGGCCAGGTAAGGTGGCACCCGTGGGAATACCGTGCGTGAGGCCGCAAAGTGATATGATGTGTTACATGCTAGATCGATGTGGCATTGAGTCGGGGTCCTGACAGCGTTGGTATCAGAGCTTGACTGCCTGTAGGATTACCAAGCCAAACTGGTCGAAGTTGAGTCTAGAAATTCTTTAGTTATATAAGGGAATTGATTGTGGGATGGAACGTAAGGCTCTTTTTACTCCTTATACCTTATGCCTTCTGATCTGAGTCATCTTTTCTTTCCTACGGGGTTCAGGAACTAGGCTTTCTCTTCTTTCTATCAGGATCACGTGTTACTAATCCGTAGACTTATAGATTGTTGGATTTAAGCCTCAGTCCAGTTCCTACTACTTCGGTATGTCTCTGGTGATCTCGAAACCTTGATATTGTGCTTCTGGGTGGTTATGCCACCATTTTGTGAATGTCTCAAATCTTTTTGAGCAATTACAGCTGTTATGCTGTCCGAGTCATCCCAGGTCTCCAAATAGTCTGATGCATTTGCAAAATCCTTTTCCTCTGGTTTCAATGTCTTTCTAGGCTAGGTTAATCACACAAATTGTTGAGTTGAGGTACTCTACTGCCTCGACCTTTATGTTGGAGTTATTATTATGACCCTAGGTGTCTCAGGGGATCATCTAGTAGTCTAGCCATGTTTTGTGTTCCCAGCGTGATGATTCTGGCCTTTATCCTCGAAAGCATTCCGTGATGCTACTTAGTAGTAGGTATTCTACTCCTGGGTTTTGAACCCGAGATTCACCCTACTTGCTTCATGTTGATAGTTTTGCTCGTTCCTTTAGGTTATTAGTAACCCTTGCATTAGTCCTCGATGTTCATGGTATTTCCTTCTTCCAAATACTATGAACCGTTTATGGCAGATGTTCCTCGCTGATCGAAAGATCACAATCAGAGTGCTCTCGATGGGTTCTCGATTCTATATTGTGACTCTGCCAGTTCTACCTTTCTGCATGGGTTATCCGGAAGAAATATGTTGAATTCGTTCGACATGCTAGTCCATGCGTCCACAACTCAGAAAATCGTATGTTCTATGGAGTTGTCCCTCTTTAGTTGTCTTCTGACCCTCGTCTATCAATTGATAGCCAAGAGTATGCGTGCGTTCGTTTATCGATGCCTATTACTCTTGTGGTCCGTCAAGCCATTCTATCGCGGAATGACTAGGAGAAACAAACTCCAGTACCCCATCCATACCCAGGATTGGGTCTTAACAGTTGTATTCCGTAGATCTAATGCCAATCTAGCTTTTGGTTCTGTTCTACCTTGGAGTATTACCCCCTTTATGTCAGAATTGTCATGAGAACTGCACCAACTCTCATGAATTTTGACGTAGTGATACTTCTCACCATCATTAGTCATTCCTCGGTCTTCGTGTTGATGCAACCGGAATACCGACAGTGAATCGTGGTGTGTGAAATCAATACTGCTAGCAACTCTGTTGCTTGGTAGTTAAATGGGCAATAATTTCATTTGTAGCGTGTTGGTTTTCGAATCATCATTCTAAGACTGATTGTGCTACCTGGTCCTTATTTCCTAGTGCACTCCTCGATTGATGAGATAGGATTTTGTTAAGTCCTCGCTCATTTGATCATATCATCCTGCCCTGAAAAGCAAGATTGTTCTCGAGCTTAGTAACATATCGGTGGTTCGTGATTTTCCGTATATCTTCTCAGAAGTATTACCAGGTTGTCACCTGACCGCTATGTTGAGTTCGTGATCAAGATGGTCTCCTGTAAACCACCCCTTCTCCAAGAATCTCTGTGGGATACCCCTGAGCTAGTTGGTCAAGCTAAACAACAACTTGGAGAATTGGAAGATAAAAGCTTGCCTAAGTTAGTTCGTTCCAAAGGGATATTCTTGTGTAGTGTGTGTTGAAGAAAGATGATATCTTCATCGATTGGTCCCTGTGATCAGTTGCTGGGCCTATTGTCTTATCAATTCTTTGATTTGAGTGTTGGCTATCGTCAATCAAATCAGTACCAACGATGCTCGTAATGTTGTCTTACTCGTGGTTGATCCCTCGAGCATATACCATTACATCTTTTGGTCTGACCAATACTACCACCGTGTTCACATGATGGTGGAAGTCCAGTGATATGGAAATTCCGATGAGTTACTGTTGAGCCCATCAGCAGCATTTTGTCTCCCCCATGATTCATGTTGAACATCAACCTAGTGTTGGAAACTTTGTAAGCAATGCCTTCGTGTTCCGTTCGTGAAGCCTATGCTTGGATGGAAGAAGTGACTTCCTCTAATTCATGTGCATTTGGTGCAAGTGGTCGCCGTGGGTTTGAGAAAGGTTTGTTTTGTTTCCTCTGGAATCGTCCCAAGTCAGTCATGCATGTGCAAAGCATACTATGGTTTGGTAGATTAATTACCTCCACCCCATGTGTGTTCCGTAGCACCCCAAGCCACTGACTGATTTGTTCAGGGAAAGGAGTTAAGTGTTAATCCATGGTAATGCACAAGACTCTGATATCCCCGATGATGGTTCCCTACCAGAACTCGGTAGTGTTTTATTGTAAGACTACCATGTGATCATGTTTGTCTGGGACAGCGTGCTCACATGTGTGTAGCAGAACCAGCTCATGTTTTGGAGCTTGCTATCGTAGTTCATTTTCCGAGAATCTCGCAACGTCATCTCATCGATTTGTGTTGCAAACTTTCATTTTTCTTCCTAGACTCGATGAGTCTGGAATATCCTGACACCAACCAGATCTGAATCTCAGGCAGATATGATGGTTTGGAACATTTCCCAAGAACTATAATAATGGTCTCTCTGTAACCGGTAAAGTGGATGTCGTGGCCAGCACCACCCAACCGAAAGACCTATTATTGTAGTATCTTGATTGAAGAAGTTGGCCACCTCCCCATAAGGATTTCGTAGGATTTACCTCCCTAGTTGTGCCTTATGATTTTTGTGTTCCCGAAGTCCGACCTTTTACTTGATGTTCTAGATACCAGACCAATTCTATGAATGGGTTACACTAGCACATCAAGGAGAACATTAGAAGCGGAGTGCTAAATGTCTCTCGGTCGATCATCCAGATTTTGTTTCCTTGGCCTCGCTAAGGTGAAATTTGAGAAGGTGTTATCATCAGCACTAACTGGGTTTGCTCTCAGTTTCCTTGACAATGCTATGACCTTTTCAAACAGTGAATTCACTCTCTGTTGTTGGGTTCTTCCCTAGTTACCAGAATTATTCCCAGCATTTGCATTTTGTTCCCAGCTTGCACCACCAATGTGCCATTCTACCACGGGTCTCTTCCATTTCCGGTGATAAGCAAATTAATCCATTACGTTGTCTTCAACAAGGTAATCCACATCATCCAAGTCCGAGTATGCCATTCTACCGACCCCCTCCAAACGATCGCTCGAGAATTGCCTTAGGCTGGTTTAAAGAGTTTCAATGATCTCTGAATCAAAGGTAATTCTTTTTGCCACTTAAGGGGATATATCTACGAGTCACCATCCCTAAGATGCCTCGTCGTGGTATCATGGCAACTCAACTCCTCGCTACATTGACAATCGTTTACCACCTTCTTAAGTGTGGAATTGTTGTCCACCTAGTGAACCTTCGTCATCCGTTTCTTTCCACCCCTCTTGATGTGTATCTCGTGTCTCAACCCGAGAGATAGTTCTACTTCTCATTCCGTGAGTTGTTCGACCATCGAGAAGATCGATCCTTCTAGAGTTTTCCTTTCCTCTTCTTGTCATGATTAGCTAGAGTTCTCAGAGCAAGACATCAAGACAATGATGGTGATCGAATCAATGTTCTTATGAAGGGCAACCTGGATCATGAAGATTATACTAGTTTGCGTTTCCCCTTCGTCTTACCCTACACTTGAATCTCGGGTCGAGATTCTTGTTTAGTGGGGGTGAGTTGTCACATCCCTAGTTCTGGCCTGACCTAGGCTTGCTTCCATCTGTGCATCATGTTTAAATTTTGAAACTTGAACTGAGGAAAATTGGAAGCCTCAAAATCCTAAATAAAAGAAGGGCAAAAACCCTAAAATCTCATTCATTGTTCCAAAATGTTCTTCTTAAATGTTTGATAATTTTTGGCAAGGGTTCTGGTCCCAACCAAAATATTGAACATTTTTAAGGATTTATTTTTGGGACTTTGAATTTAAATCATTAGCTATTTGAATTTGAATTATATTCATATAATTAGAATATAATTTCAAATACCCCTGAAATATTTTATGAGCTTTTGGAAAAGTCCATCTAGCCAAATAAAATTATTCAGAGGAGTTTTTGGCATTGTTTGAATTTGTTTAAAATTCAAAAACAATGGCAAAAGATATTAAATAAAACAAAACAGAAGAAACAAATAAAAAAGAGCAGAAGCCTACCTGGCGCTCACCTGGTAGCCAAACCGGCCCAGCACTGCAGCTGGCCGGCCCAGCCCGCCACCGCTACCCCCCTGTCTCCTTCCTCCCTTGCCAGGAGGACGGGCACATGCCCGGCGCGCGCGGCCACGCGCCCCGGCCTCCTCCTGCTTCTCCGGCCACCTCCTGCTTCCCCGGCCCCTCCTAGACGACGCCACGGAGCGCCACGCAGCCCTGGCTCTCTCTCACTCTCTCCCTCGCCTCATCCTCTCCTCTGCTCTCTCTCCCTCTCTGCCCGAGCGGAGCTCGTCGCCACCGACGCCGTTCGCCGTGGCCACAGCCACCCCCTCACTCCCTCTCCACACCCCTGAGCTCCGTCCCGACCCCATGGAGCTGCACACCGATGCACGCGACCAGAGGAGGCCCCAGTTGACCGGAGCGTCGTCGTCTTCATCTCCGGTGCCCGGAGATCGCCGCCGTAAATTCGCGTCGTCCAGAGCTTCCTCGACCTCGTCGTCGACTCTGCTAGTCCCTACGTGAGCCACTCTTCTTTTTCCCCCTGGAATCCCCGTCGTTCCCCTTCCCTAGCTAGCTTCCCCACCTCGGCCGAGAGCTTCTCGCCGCCGGCCATGGCGTGGCCGTGGCCACAGCCACCGCAGCTCGCTCCCGAGCCCACCATCGTGCTCAGCACGATCGCATGAACCCGTAGACACCCACAACGCCTCCTGCCGTGCTCCCTAACACCGACCCCGAGCTCGCCCGAGCTCCGGCCGCCACCGAGGTCGACGCCGTGCTCAACTCCGGCCACCTCGCGGCCTCCCGCCCGTTCCTTTGGATGCGGAGGAGCAAGAGCTTCTCCCTAGTGCCCTTAGCGCGCCAAACCACCGCTCGTAGCGCCAAACCCGCCACCACCCGAACTCCGGCCGCCGCTCATGAGCTCGCCGTCGTCGGTACTGGCCATCACCGGCACGGCCACCACCACTGTTCGATGCGCACGAGTCCCAGCTCGCCGTAGAACCCAACCGCACCCTAAACTGTGCCCTGTAGCGCGAACCCGATGCGTTTCCGCCGCTCCATTGGTCGTCGCCGGCGAAACTCCGGCGGGAGCTGACGTGGCTCCGTCATTAGGAGCTAACCCAGCTGATTAATCAACCTACAGACACTGACAGTGGGCCCCACCCCTGGTCAAACCCCAGCCAGCGCTGGGTTTGACCGGGATTAGTTCCTGTGTCACTGACGTGTGGCCCCCACACGTCAGGTTTGACCTGGACCCGCCCTGTTGACCTGATGATGTCAGGGTGAGGTCATGCTGATGCAATATTCCTTTTCTGGAATTTAGTTTATTTTATAATAATCAGGAAATTCCAGAAATAGCTAAAACTTCAATAAATCATAGAAAATTAACCGTAACTCCAAATTAAATGTTTTATATATGGAAAATTATCAGAAAAATTCAAGGAATCCATCTGTACCATTTTCATGCATGTTTGAGCAATGTTTGTCCTCTGTTTTGGACAAAACAAATAAAGGGCATTTAAATAACCATATATGGAGTTGGAATTTGAATCATGTATTCAAACCAACTTCATTTAAATCATAGCTAGGTGCATTAGCCCAAAACACATTCATATTGCCATGTCATAGCATGCATCATATTGTGCATTGCATTGATCGTGTTTCTTCTGTGCTTGCCGGTGTTGTTCCCCCTCGGTAGACGATGTACCCATGATGTGATCGTTGACACTAATGAAGACTCAATGTTATCTTCAGAAGTGCCAGGCAAGCAAAACCCCCTTGTTCATTCCGATAAAATCCCACTCTCTCGCTCCTGCTCTCTTTTACTGCATTAGGACAACAACGACATATTTGTTACCTGCTGCGGTAGTTGAACCCCTTTATCCTCTGCATGACCTGTCATTGCCACAGTAAATAGATGAAACCCACTAGCATGAGTAGGAGTTGTTTGAGCCCTGTTGTGCCTACTCATTCATGCTTGTTTGTCATGCCTGCTACTGCTTAGAGTTGAGTCAGGTCTGATTCATCGGGGATGAATCAGAGGCGTGTGAACATGTCCTACTGTGTGTGAGCTAAGTGTGTGAACATGATTTGGTAAAGGTAGCGGTGAGAGGCCATGTAGGAGTACATGGTGGGTTGTCTCATTGCAGCCGTCCTCAGGAACTGAGTTCTGTGTTTGTGATCCATGACCAGCTACTACCACACATTGGAATGCTTAAGTGCCCCTCTCGACTTATTAATCAACTTGATCTCTGTCCAGGAGTTGCAACTAGTTTCTGGTGTTTGTAGGTAGTGTTAGTAGTCTACCAAGTGGCACCCGGTACAGGTGGGCTTGGGACAGACTAGGCACAGTGGCCCGGTGTACCAAGTGGCACCCGGTTGGTGGGCTTGGGAACCCTGCTCACATCGTTTGGGGCCGTAAGCGACACCCCGGCCGGATCTCCTTGCGGATGGAACCCGAATAGGCGATAAACCTGGACTAGAGACTTGTTCGGTTAGTCAGGTCGTGGCCGACTCCCTCGCCCGGCTTCCGCTTGAAGGTTGCCGAGGTACATGACGTGTACAGGGCGGTAAGTGGCGAGAGCGTGTGTGAAGAAGTACACCCCTGCAGGGTTATCATTACCTATTTGAATAGCCGGATTCCTCGGATATGGAAACTTGGACCCCTTGCATAGTTCATAGACAAGTGAAAGTGGATACTCTAAAATACGCAAGATAAGCGTGAGTGCTATGGATGGCGTTCTCGTAGGGAGACGGGAGCGGATCCATAGTGGTGTATTGATATGGTGAATATGTGGACTCGTGTGCGCCACCTCAAAAGAGTTATTTGCAGTCGTAGTTCAGGATAGCCACCGAGTCAAAGCTGGCTTGCTGCAGTTAAACTCCACCACCCCTTTATTGATAATGATGCATATGTAGTTAGATCTGATGTAAGTCTTGCTGGGTACATTTGTACTCACGTTTGCCTATTTTATGTTTTGCAGAGAGACTTCAGTCTCGCTAGTAGTTCCGCTTGGACTTCGACGTTTAGCTTGTTACCTCAGCTACGATCTTGTGCCCTCGGCAGGATCTGGTAGATAGTCAGGGTTCTCAGCCTTTTTCATTTATAGATGTCTGTACTCAGACATCATAGCTTCCGCATGTGCTTTGACTTGTATGCTCTGATTGTTGGGTCATGGGACCCATGTTTGTAATATCTCGCTCCGCGGAGCCTATTGAATAAACTACTTGAGTCGTAGAGTCAGTTTGTGATGCCATGTTGTATTGCACATATCGAGCATATTGTGTGTATGTTATTGAAATGCTTGGTATGTGTGGGATCTGACTATCTAGTTGTTTATCTTTAGTAGCCTCTCTTACTAGGAAATGTCTCCTAGTGTTTCCACCGAGCCATGGTAGCTTGCTACTGCTCCGGAACACTTAGGCTGGCCGGCATGTGTCCTTCTTCGTTCCTGTGTCTGTCCCTTCGGGGAAATGTCACGCCATGAATACCGGAGTCCTGTTAGCCCGCTACAGCCCGGTTCACCAGAGTCCTGCTAGCCCAGTGCTACAGCCTGGATTCACTCGCTGATGACCGACACGTTTGATGCTGGGTCACGGATGCCTGTCCCTGTAAGTTTGTGCCACTTTGGGTTTACGGCTAGCCATGTCAGCCCGGGTTCTTTGTCATATGGATGCTAGCGACACTATCATATACGTGAGCCAAAAGGCGCAAACGGTCCCGGGCCAGGTAAGGTGGCACCCGTGGGAATACCGTGCGTGAGGCCGCAAAGTGATATGATGTGTTACATGCTAGATCGATGTGGCATTGAGTCGGGGTCCTGACACCACCTCTCTATGTTTCCAATACAATAAAATTGCAAGAAACTGCTTATGCTATGCATCGGCCTTTACTTTGTGTGCATGAATTGTTCTTTTATGACATGCCGATGCATAGGAAGAGAGTTAGACTTCGTTGTTATATGATATATGTTGCTTTGTGCTCACTACTAAATGCCAAATCATTGCTAATTAAAATTGGCTTTGATATACCTTGGGATCCGGGTGGATCCATTACTTGAGCACTATATGCGTAGCTTAATGGCTTTAAAGAAAGCGCTGCCAGGGAGACAACCCAGAAGTTTTAGAGAGTCATTTATTTCTGTTGTGTGATTTTATAAAGTTTAGAAATAAAAATAATGTGCCAAGGTTTGCCTTTAGGATGTTTACATTTGCTTGATGGTTTGTACGGTGCAGGACAGAAACTTTGGCTGTAGTGCGCGGTTTTACATTTTTAGCTGGAACGTCAGATGGTTCTGATTCTTTTTGAAATGTCTTCCTATATAAATTGTTTACTTTTCCTAATTTTGGTAGAATTTTTCAAGTATCATAAGTATGGTGAATGTTCAGATTATTACAGACTGTTCTGTTTTAGACAGACTCTATTTTTGATGCATAGTTTGCTTGTTTTGATGAAACTATCGATTCATATCAGTGGATTAAGCCATGAAAAAGTTATATTACAGTGGAAACAATTCAAAAACAAAATATGAATTGGTTTGCAACAGTACTTAGAGTAGTGATTTGCTTTATTATACTAACGGATCTTACCGAGTTTTCTGTTGAAGTTTTATGTGGATGAAGTGTTTGATGATCGAGAAGGTCTCGATGTGAGAAGAAGGAAGAGAGGCAAGAGCTCAAGCTTGGGAATGCCCGAGGCACCCCAAGTAAATATTCAAGGAGACTCAAGCATCTAAGCTTGGGGATGCCCCGGAAGGCATCCCCTCTTTCTTCAACAAGTATCGATATGTTTTCGGATTCGTTTCGTTCATGCGATATGTGCAATCTTGGAGCGTCTTTTGCATTTATTTTTATTTTTTCTTTTATGCACCATGCTGGTATGAGATAGTCCTTGGTTGATTTATAGAATGCTCTATGCACTTCACTTATATCTTTTGAGTATGGCTTTACAGAATGCTTCATGTGCTTCACTTATATCTATTGAAGTTTGGAGTGCATGTTTCTCTTTACATAGGAAACCGCCATTTGTAGAATGCTCTTTTGCTTCACTTATATTTGTTAGAGCGTGGGCATATCTTTTGTAGAAAGAATTAAACTCTCTTGCTTCACTTATATCTATTTAGAGAGATGACAGGAATTGGTCATTCACATGGTTAGTCATAAAATCCTACATAAAACTTGTAGATCACTGAATATGATATGTTTTATTCCTTGCAATAGTTTTGCGATATAAAGATGGTAATATTAGATTCATGCTAGTGGGTAGTTGTGGATTGTAGAAATACTTGTGTTGAGGTTTGTGATTCCCGTAGCATGCACGTATGGTGAACCGTTATGTAACGAAGTTGGAGCATGAGGTATTTATTGATTGTCTTCCTTATGAGTGGCGGTCAGGGACTAGCGATGGTCTTTTCCTACCAATCTATCCCCCTAGGAGCATGCACGTAGTACTTTGTTTCGATGACTAATAGATTTTTGCAATAAGTATGTGAGTTCTTTATGACTAATGTTGAGTCCATGGATTATACGCACTCTCACCCTTCCATCGTTGCTAGCCTCTCTAGTACCGCGCAACTTTTGCCGGTACCATAAACCCACCATATATATTCCTCAAAACAGCCACCATACCTACCTATCATGGCATTTCCATAGCCATTCCGAGATATATTGCCATGCAACTTCCATCATCATCATATACATGACTTGAGCATTCATTGTCATATTGCTTTGCATGATCGTAAGATAGCTAGAATGATGTTTTCATGGCTTGTCCGTTTTTTGATGTCATTGCTACGCTAGATCATTGCACATCCCGGTACACCGTCGGAGGCATTCATATAGATTCATATCTTTGTTCTAGATATCGAGTTGTAATATTGAGTTGTAAGTAAATAAAAGTGTGATGATCATAATTATTAGAATATTGTCCCATGTGAGGTTATCAAAATAAAAGTGGCCAAAGAAGCCCCACAAAAAAAGAGGCCAAAGAAGCCTACAAAAAATGAAAAAAATGAAAAAAATGAGAGAAAAAGAGAGAAGGGGCAATGATACTATCCTTATACCACACTTGTGCTTCAAAGTAGCACCATGTTCTTCATATAGAGAGTCTCTTGAGTTATCACTTTCATATACTAGTGGGAATTTTCATTATAGAACTTGGCTTGTATATTCCAATGATGGGCTTCCTCAAATGCCCTAGGTCTTCATGAGCAAGCAGGTTGGATGCACACCAACTTAGTTTCAGTTTGAGCTTTCATATACTTATAGCTTTGGTGCATCCGTTGCATGGCAATCCCAACTCATTCACATTGATATCTATTGATGGGCATCTCCATAGCCCGTTGATACGCCTAGTTGATGTGAGACTATCTTCTCCCTTTTGTCTTCTCCACAGCCACCATTCTATTCCACCTATAGTGCTATGTCCATGGCTCACGCTCATGTATTGCGTGAAAGTTGAAAAGGTTTGAGAACGTAAAAAGTATGAAACAATTGCTTGGCTTGTCATCGGGGTTGTGCATGATGTGAGTATTTTGTGTGAAGAAGATGGAGCATAGCCAGACTATATGATTTTGTAGGGATAACTTTCTTTGGCCTTGTTATTTTGAAAAGACATGATTGCTTTATTAGTAGGCTTGAAGTATTATTGTTTTTATGTCAAATGATAGACTATTGCTTTGAATCACTCGTATCTTAATATTCATGCCATGATTAGACATATGATCAAGATTATGCTAGGTAGCATTCCACATCAAAAATTATATTTTTTATCATTTACCTACTCGAGGACGAGAAGGAATTAAGCTTGGGGATGCTGATACGTCTCCATCGTATCTATAATTTTTGATTGTTCCATGCCAATATTCTACAACTTTCATATACTTTTGGCAACTTTTCATACTATTTTTGGGACTAACATATTGATCCAGTGCCCAGTGTCAGTTCCTGTTTGTTGCATGTTTTTTGTTTCGCAGAATATCCATATCAAACGGAGTCCAAACGGAATAAAAACTGTCGGAGATTTTTTTGGAATATATATGATTTTTGGGAAGAAAAATCCACGAGACGGTGCCCGAGGTGGCCACGAGGCAGGAGGGCGCGCCTGCCCCCCCCCCCCAGGCGCGCCCCTGACCCTCGTGGGCCACCTATAAGGCTGTTGATACCATTCTTTCGCCACAAGAAAGCTAATTACCGGATAGAGATCGTGTCAAAATTTCAGCCCAATCGGAGTTACGGATCTCCGGGAATATAAGAAATGGTGAAAGGGAAGAATCTGAGAACGCAGAAATAGAGAGAGACAGAGAGACAGATCCAATCTCGGAGGGGCTCCAACCCCTCCCTTGCCATGGAGGCCATGGACCAGAGGGGAAACCCTTCGCCCATCTAGGGAGAAGGTCAAGGAAGAAGAAGGAGGGGGGCTCTCTCCCCCTCGCTTCCAGTGGCACCGGAGTGCCACCGGGGGCCATCATCATCACCGCGATCTACACCAACACCTCCACCATCTTCACCAACATCTCCATCACCTTCCCCCTCTATCTACAGCGGTCCACTCTCCCACAACCCGCTATACCCTCTACTTGAACATGGTGCTTTATGCTTCATATTATTATCCAATGATGTGTTGCCATCCTATGATGTCTGAGTAGATTTTCGTTGTCCTATCGGTGGTCGATGAATTGCTATGATTGATTTAATTTGTTTGTGGTTATGTTGATGTCCTTTGGTGCCCATCATATGATTGCGTGCGTGGATCACACCCTAGGGTTAGTTGTATGTTGATAGGACTATGTATTGGAGGGCAAGAGTGACAGAAGCTTCAACCTAGCATAGAAATTGATGCATACAGGATTGAAGGGGGGCCAATTTATCTTAATGCTATGGTTGGGTTTTACCTTAATGAACATTAGTAGTTGCGGATGCTTGCTAATAGTTCCAATCATAAGTGCATAGAATTCCAAGTCAGGGATGACATGCTAGCAGTGGCCTCTCCCACATAATACTTGCTATCGGTCTAGTAAAGTAGTCAATTGCTTAGGGGCAATTTCGCAACTCCTACCACCACTTTTCCACACTCGCTATATTTACTTTATTGTTTATTTATCTAAACAGCCCCTACTTTTTATTTAGGTACTCTTTATTATCTTGCAAACCTATCCAACAACACCTACAAAGAACTTCTAGTTTCATACTTGTTCTAGGTAAAGCGAACGGCAAGCGTGCGTAGAGTTGTATCGGTGGTCGATAGAACTTGAGGGAATATTTGTTCTACCTTTAGCTCCTCGTTGGGTTCGACACTCTTACTTATCGAAAACTGTTGTGATCTCCTATACTTGTGGGTTATCACCCACCGGACGGGCCATCGTATTTCGTGAAAAAAATGTTTTCCCCCTGATTGCTGGGACCCACCAGCTACACCTTCGCACGCAAGGAAGTGCGTCCGGGCAAAAAAAAATGATCCGCCCCCCTGACTGCTGGGACCCGCCAGCTACATCTTCGCACGCAAGGAAGTGCCTGACAGTCAGGACCCACCTGGTCGAAGCGTACGTAGCGTTGTCATTTTGGTCGCGAACGTGTATGTACATACTGGTCGATGTAGAGGCCGGCGCGCACATGTCGTAGTAGAGGCGCGCACGTCTCGTAGTAGAGGCGCGCACGTAGCATGTACACGTATGTACAGCGGCCAGGGTGCAAGAAAGAAAATACGGCCATGTATGTGTACATACGGGCGGGGTCTCGAACACCTACTCGTGCATACTATGGCCAGGGCTCGTGTACATGGCTAGGTCGGAACGGAGAAACAGCATCGTCGTCGTGTTGATGGGGAGGCAACGGAATGCGTCGTGTTCATGGGGAGGCAACGGAATGCGTCGTGTTCATGGGGAGGCAACGGAATGCATCATGTTCATGGGGAGGCAACGGAATGCGTCGTGTTCATCGGGAGGCAACGGAATGCGTCGTGTTCATCGGGAGGCAACGGAACGCGTGGGAGCCAACCGGCTGGGTCGGAACGGAATGCGTGGTCGTGTTAATCGGGAGGGCTTGGACGGAACAGGCGATGGAAACGAGGCCTGGCGTACCGCAGAACGGAGGAAACAGACCTCCTACAGTCGAAACGGGGGTCCTATTGATCGGGAAGGGTGTGGCGTACCGCAAAACGGAGGAAACGGACCTCCTACGATTGAAACGGGTGTCCTGTTGATCGGGAGGGGTACGGCGTACCGCAAAACGGACGAAACGGACCTCCTACGGTCGAAACGGGGGTCCTGTTCATCGGGAGGGGTGTGGCGTACCGCAAAATGGGACTCCACGGGATACTGTTCATCTCCACCGTCGACCTCCTCCAGCCTCCACGGGATGCTGTTCATCCAGCCTCCACCGCGCGCTAGTCCACCGGCTACTGTTCAACCACCCCTCCACCGTCTACTGTTCATCCAGCCCTCCACACCACGGGGTCCTGTTCAACCACCCCTCCACGGGCACCCCTCCACCGTCTACTGTCATCCAGCCCTCCACACCACGGGGTCCTGTTCAACCACCCCTCCACGGGCACCCCTCCACCGTCTACTGTTCATCCAGCCCTCCACCACACCACGGGGTCATGTTCATCCAGAGGCAACGCCACCGCTCACTGTTCATCCAACCCCCCCCCCCCCCGCAATGCTCACTGTTCATACAATCGATCGGCTTTAGTTAGCAGCAGTAGCGAAGGAATCGCGCGATCGGGTTCAGTTAACAGCCATCGATCGATCGCTTGAGTTCAGTAACACGTAGCCTGCAGTGCAATCGCTCGGGTTCAGTTCGATCCCAACGCCTCGCTTGGGTTCAGTTAGAGCCAACGCCTTGCACACACGCGCGTACGTGTACGAGAGAAACGCGCATCTCTCGGTCCTGACCTCCCACCGTAACCGGGAACTCCCCGAAATTTTCCTCGCCCTCGCTTCTACCATGGTTCTTTCCATCATGGACGGCCCAAAGAATGCCATGCAGCTGCGTCTCCGGCCTGCCCAGGACGAAAAGCCCATTTTCTGTCATGATTTTTTGTCATAGAAGTAGGAGCCCATCACATCTATGATGATACCGGGTTTTTCACAATTATCATCATAGAAATGTCATATATATGTATGACAAAAAAATTGTTCAGCCCAAAATGTCACGGATGTGTCTTTTTTTGTAGTGTGACATGTATGATCATAACATAAACACTGTAATTTATCAGTACGTAACTATAATTGTTCACCACGCTATGTTATTTGGAGAGATGTCACCAGGGAAGTTATAGATCCCTTTACCAAGAGTGGAACAAAACACCAGGCATAAGGCCGAGCCTTCCACCCTTTACCAAGTATACAGATGCATTAATTAAATAAGAGATATTGTGATATCCCAACATATCCATGTTCCAACATGGAACAAACTTTAACTTCACCTGCAACTAGCAACGCTGTAAGAGGGGCTGAGCAAAAGCGGTAACATAGCCAAACAACGGTTTGCTAGGAAGGTGGGTTAGAGGCTTGACATGGCAACATAGGAGGCATGATATAACAAGTGGTAGGTAGCGCGACATAGCGATAGAGCGAACAACTAGCAAGAAAAGATAGAAGTGATTTCGAGGGTATGGTCATCTTGCCTAAGATCCCGCAAGGAAGAAGAACGAGTCCAAGAAGAAGACAAATGGACATAGTCGAACGGATCCTCACAACTCCGGAACGAAACCGAAGCTAACGAGAGAAGCAACCCGGAAAGAAGCAAGCAACATAGTAAACAACCATCACATTAACATGGCATGATGCACAACCAAGTATGATGCATGTCCGGTTTAATGAGGCATGGCATGGCAAAGTGCACAAACAATACTAGAAATTAAGTGCAGCTCAATATGCAACGAGTTGCGTATTGCCGAAACACCACATCAATTATTTAGTTCTCTCTCGTTTATGTACCCAACAATAAATGTTAATAAACATGGCAAGGGGTGAAGCATATGAAAACTACATATCTAGGCAAGTTTAAATGAGGCCGGAACAACAAACAACAATTCCGGAAAATCCCCATGTGCATATTCTAAGGTTGGTATTGTTCTGCCCTAAACCATATTTTAGAGTTGTTAAACATGCAAAGTAACGCCACCATGTTAAATTATGCATGTTTCTACCCCATATACATATAAAGTGTATTTAAGAAGGAGCTACGAGTATTAAGTTATGAAATAAAACATTTTAGCAGGTTATTTAAGAAAATGTAAAAAAACAGCATTTTAAACATTTTAAACATGCATGAAAGTTGGATATTATGAAACTACACAAAATTCTAAGATGTTACATATATAAAACATTTTAATATGATGCACGGTTCATGAGTTATTAAATGCATGATGTTTGAGGGCTTATCTGCAAAACTGCAAACTCTTGGAAAATTTGGGAATTCACTGGACTGGAAAAAAATATGCATGGGCCGAATTCGGCTGGCCCAGCAGTGCACAGGAGAGGGCTGGAGGGGCTGCTCACCCATGGGCCTCTTGGGCCGGCGGATATGGGCTGGGGCGTGGGAGGTGGCCCATCAGAGGGGCTCGCCGGACCTCCTCCTCTGCTCCAGGCGAGCAGGAGGCCATGGCGGCGGTGGGATGACGAGAAGAGGCAGGGGTCCGGTGGGAGGGAGCATATCCGGGTGGAGAGGTGCGGATCCGGGTGCGAGGTGCCCGTTTTCGGTGGTGGCGACGTCCGGCAATGCACGCCGGTGTGAGGCGGCGAGCTCCATGGAGGCCCTGTCCATGTTGGCTGAGGGAGAGCATGTTAGAGAGAGATGAGGCAGGAGGAAGGAGAAGGAAGCTAGAGGCGGGCGCGACGTGACCTGCTAGTCACCGGCAGGGGGCTTGTCGACGTCAGCTCGCCGACCGACGCGAAGGGACGGTGGCGCTCGGGCGCAGGAGGCTCGAGGGGAGCGGGCTCTTGCGGCTGCGGGTGGCGATGCGGGCTTGTCCCGGCCCAGATGGGCTCGGGCAGGCCCCAATCTGGGTCGGCGCGAGGTGGGAGGAGGGAGGCGCTGGCAGGGCACGTGGCGCGCTGCCACTGGCCATAGGCGGCGGCGGCGGGTTCAGGTGGCGGCTCGCCCGCTGGGGCAGCACCAAGTGGCGGCGACGAGTTAGGCCAGCACGGAATGCGAGGTGGAGGTGGGAGGAGGCTGGTGGCGCTCTGATTTTGAGGAGGGAGTTGTCTGCTGCCAAAAATGGAAGGGGAGGCTTCCTTTTATAAGCAGGGTTAGGGTTTGAGGGGTTAGAAGGGGTTTTCGGACCGTGCGATCGCCATCGGACGGCTCCGGGCGCGAGGAGGGGTAGGTGGGCTGAGAGGAGAGGAAAGAAGGCAGCCCGGCAACCATTTCTGGAGACCGAAAACGTCCGACGTTTTGACCGACTATAATGCCGCTATAGTTAACCGTTAGGGCGTCAAACGGACTCCGAATGCGGTGAAACTTGGCAGGCGACCTACTGGCAACATAACAACACCGCAAGCCAACTTTCATCGCATTCCGAGAACATTTTATGGCCACTTATAAAATAATATTTCGGACGTGTCGCGGGCGCATGCAAGTGTGGTTGGGCTTAGAACGGACAACAGACGGAACTGGGGGACCCGGACTGATGCAAGTTTTGAAAACATGATGATGCAGTGCACATGATGACATGGCAAGATGCAACACGCAAGCAAATGACATGGCAACAACGCGCATAACTGGAAGACACCTGGCGCAACGGTCTCGGAGCATTACAGAAAAGCACCAAAACTTATTTATGCCCAAAATCTTACAACAAAAGTTTCTCGAAGCAGGTAGCCCCAAAAATGGCGATTTTTTGGCATGCGCCATGCCATGGCCTATTTTGAGTGCAGAAAAAGTTTCAAGGCCAATAGAGGAACTGGTCCCACACCTCCACAATCTAGACAATCCCATATGAACTTGTCCGACCTTCCGGCATCACCAAGCCAACTCCTGCTTGGACTTGGCCTCTCTTTGATTTGTGATGATCCTATTACCTAGTCCAACACAAAAAATGAACAATGGGTGGCTCCTTACAAATAAATGCTAGGGCTAGCCGCAGCGGGGCCCACCAGGGAGGGGGCACACGAAATCGCGTGAGGAAATTTTAGAACCACTTACTCCTTTTGCATGGGTTACTAACATGGGTATAGAAGGGTGGTTTAGTTAGGAAAAATTCAGAGAGAGTGGAGCATGGGGTACTAACATGGGTATAGAAGGGTGGCCCCTTTCGAAGAAAAGCTAGGGCTAGACGTAGCGGGGACCGCCGGAGAGAGTGGGGCATGAAATTGTGAGATGAAGTTTTGCATGACGGCCTAATTAACATTGGTTTACAAGGGTGGTTTTATCACAAAAAAAGGGAATGCACTTTGAAGTGACACATCCTTCACAAACCGAACCATCCAGCGGGAAGTTCCAGGGCTTCAGTGTGAACCCCTTCCTGTGTTGCCGAGCCGACTCATGCTTGGTCTTGGCCTCTCGTTGGGTTTGTGATGATCTTGTGACTTTATTCCAACAAAAACAAGAATAAAAGTAACATGGGTGGCCCCTTCAATGAAAAGTTAGGGCTAGATGTCGCGGGGCTTGCCGGAGAGAGGGGCACACAACATCACGCAGCGAAGTTTCAGAACTACTGCCCCATTTGCATGGGGTCCTAATATGGGTATACATGGGTGGTTTGATGAGGACAAAGTCAATACACAACTTTGAAGTGACACCTCCTTCACAAATCGCACCATCCAGTAGGAAGTTTCTAGGATCCAGTGCGAGACTCCCCCTTCCGATGCCGCCGATTCTACTCCTGCTTGGAGTTGGCTTCTCTTTAGGTTTGTCATGATCTTGTGACCTACTTCAACATAAACAAGGACATCGTGGAGCCTGCCGGAGAGGGGGCACA
>NC_057809.1:574830939-574867924 GCF_018294505.1 Triticum aestivum | reverse complement strand
GTAGGCGGCGACGAAGGTCGCCGGCGGGGAGGCGCTAGGCGGCGGGGAGCAGCGGGCGAGCGGGATCGGCGGCGCGCGACGACCGGGCCGGGCGGGCCCGTTGTGGGCTGCGCGGGCCGCGACGGAGAGGAGGGAGAGGCGCGGCTGAGGTGGCTGCCTGGGAGTGGCTGGGCGCGGCGGGCGGCTGACGTGGCGGCTCGCTATAGTCCGAGGCGATGTGGCGGCGGTGCGGTGGACATGTCCGGCGCGGTGAGGACGCGTCCGGCGGCGCGAGGGGAGGAGTTTTTAGGGTTCATCCACGAATTTCGGGAGGGGAGCACATATTTATAGGTAGAGGGAGGTAGGAGAGTCCAAATGAGGTGCGGTTTTCGGCCACGCAATCATGATCGAACGACCAAGATGATGGAGAGGGTTTAGGTGGGTTTTGGGCCAAAATGGAAGGGTGTTGGGCTGCAACACACACGAGGCCTTTTCGGTCCCTCGGTTAACCGTTGGAGTATCAAACGAAGTCCAAATGGCACGAAACTTGACAGGCGGTCTACCGGCAGTACACCAAGGCCGCTTGGCAAGTCTCGGTCCAATCCGGAAATGTTTAACCCCGACACACGAAAGGAAGGTAGAAAGGACCACCGGAGGAGATAGGAGCGCTAGAATGCAAAACGGACAACGGGGAAAATGCTCGGATGCATGAGACGAACATGTATGGAAATAAAATGCACATGATGACGTGATATGCAATGCATGACACACAAGCAATGACAAGACAACAACAGCGAATAACTGGACGACACCTGGCACATCGGTCTCGGGGCGTTACATGACCAATCGACAATCTTGGTGCTTCGTCTGTCTAAAAGTGGTTACAGACATGAAGAGTGGGGCATCTGCGTGTCCGTGCAATTTCTTTGGGGTTGCATCCGGTAGGTGGTCAGCGAATGTTGGTTGCAACAACAATTTCCCCAACCTCTTCGAGGAAATTCAGGCCTCTTCATAGTGTTCCAGCCACATTAGGTGGTTGGCTATTGGGGTTCTCGCATGGACGTTATGGACGGCACAATAAGCTTGTGATCCAGCCCGTCCCTCTTCGACGAGCTACTGACGCGATTTTCAAAATATGTGGCTATTTGCAGCTCTGGCGGCCGCTTAGCTGCCCGCAAGATCAAGACGCCATTAACATCTTCATTGCAGATCTCCGTGCAATGGCCCTACGCTTGGCGCCTTCGCTTCCTCCACCACCGCGGAGCCGGATTAGGCACTTGGTGCCGTTGTGGTGTGGCGTGGCAGGGCCGATTGGGGATCGGAGCCTCCCTTGGCCTGGGCTACCTTTTCTTTTTTTAGGGCTTGTTGAGTTGTGCCCTCAACAAAATCCTCTTGTACTTTGTTTGTGTGCTACGTGTGTGGTTTGAATATTTATGTTGGATCTTTGTGGCTCTGGTGGTTTGCTTTATATATAAAGTGGGGCAAAAGCCTTTTTTAATAAAGTGGGACACTGATGATTCTCCATGGAATCTATCATTGTCAATCTTCCTTGGACGAAGTTTCTTTTCCAATTTGAGCATAAGGACTCAAACAAGGAACCTCATTCTATAGCTAATGATCTATGTTTTTTTCCGACGGGAGGAAAGGTTCCTCACCTGAATTTTCATTTTAAAACAGGCTAAATCCAAGATCGTTTTAAATGAGGGAGGAGAGGGGCAAAAACCAGATGAACAAGAGAGAGACAAATGAGGAGAAAGTCAGAGACTACAAACTGGTAGGACGGCCGGCAAGGCGATATAGGGCCGCGATCCAGATGTCGACACCACTATGAAGATCCATCCTTAACCTCGAGATCACGAAACACAAACACCAATATTACATCTTCCTTTCTGGTGTTTTTAATTTGGTCTTAATCGCGAACACTACCTCAACGTTTGTACGTACGTACGAACTGCACACGTACTAATCTGTCATGCCAGCGACGATCCCGTTCTTGCTCTGCTCGGCATTCATGCATGCTCTGCTTTAGCCATAGCCTGAACGTAAGGAACTCTGCTCCCCGTTTGCTCCGCTCTCGACACGCCAAGACGCATTCTGCACCTCCCGTCTTCGCCAGTCCTTTTGCGCTAACCAGCCCCATCCCGTCTCCCACGCTCCCTGCCCTACGACGCTAGAGGAGGCGACATGTCGTGGCTGCAGTACGCGGCGACCCGGAGGCAGCGCGCCGCCACGGCCTGCCTCTTCCTCACCGGCGCCGCGCTCATCGCCGCCGCCGCGCGCCTCTCCTACGCCAACATCGAGCCCCAGCGCGCCAAGGCCGCCCAGCGCCGCAAGGTCCTCGAGGACTTCATCGCCCGCAAGCGCGCAGCCGTGGCCGGACCCGGAGCCGAAGCCGGAGCAGGCTCCCACCCCCAGCCAGATGCCCCCAAAACCTAGCCATGCATCGGCGCCACGACACCACCCGGGATCAAGCTTGAAGCTATCATCCGAGCAAAAAGGGGATCGGTTTTTTGTGCAGGCCCTCCGTAGTTGCAAGCTTTCTTCAGCAAAGGGGGCGATTGTAATGGCCATCGATTTCTGTAGCACTGGGAGATTTCTTTACCCTCTCTGAATTGTGGTGCTAATTTGGTTTGCTGTAGTTCTGCCGAGTGCTGTAACATGACTTGAATAATTTTCCCTGGCTAAATGGCAGTGATACATTCATACCAGGGTGCTGTGCCTTGTTCAGCTGCGCAATCGCATATCTTGCATACATTTCTGAAGATTTTCTAAAGGCTAGATCTGCAACTCTAATGGGTTCCTACAGCAGACTTCAGAGTTGCGCAATCGCACATCTTCCATACAAAGCTAATGGGTTCCCTAGCAAAATGAGGGATATCCACTCTATGTTACAGTTGCTACCCAATTGCCACAAGCATGTATGTTTGAACTTCTAAAGTTTGCTGTGCACAGTATGGTCTGGTCTGAACTCTCAATGTTTTTATCAAAGCAATCAGCATGTTCTCCATCTAACAATGTCATGTGCTTCAACTTCACACCGGGCTAGCAAACAAAGGATTGCCTTAACTGATTGATTTTCTACCTTTTTATCCCTTCAATGCTATGATGAATAATTACCCTTTCCCCTGACACTTCTGAGCTTATGTGCAGCAGGACAAAGCAGGAAATCCTGAAGAACTGAAAGTTGGCACCTACATTTTGTCACAAACACTAATACTTTACATCTTTGTCCATTTATTGTTTTCAGTGATTTGGATTTTACCATCAACCATGCAAATATGAACCTTACCTTTTATTTGCCTTCAGTGTGAGCTGTGGGAAGGATCTGTGGTCAGTTGAAGGATTATGGTTCCGACGTTGAAGACAATCAGATCTCAAGGGTGTAAGTACCAGGGGAATTTGTGTCAAACAGAGTCAAGTAGATTGCCCACCTTACCTGGTAATCCTTCCGTATGTATCTGTTTCATCTTCTGGATTATTTTGGTTTGCTAAGTCAAACATTCTATGTTTAAGAGGTTACCATTCTGTGTTCGCATGCTAGCATTGCTCCATTAAACAACTGAGAAGCGCATCGGCACTGGTGTGTATAGATTCTTTTACTGATACTTTCCTCTTCGGTTAGAAATCGAGGATTGATATCAAGGAGGCCCTGCTAGATTTTGTTGGAGTTGCGTCCGTTGCACTCTGAGGCCATTCTTTTTTCCATTGCACCCTGCTAGATTTTGTTGGAGTTGTGTCAAGGAGGCCCCGAGCTTAGGTTGGAATCGCGATCTTGAGCGGATCTGGTCAGCCTTGTCGTAGGGCTGCGATGCTCTCAACAATGGGCTGTTTAGCGTTGTGTTGTGGCGTTCGCTCTAGCCAATTCATAACAAGCTAACAATCTAACAAATGTATTCATCGAATAGCAAGCTAAATTTTAGGCCTAACTAGTATTTCAAGTAAATATCTGCCCCTCCTTCCTACTAATTTGTTCCCCTTTAAGTCACGCACTCATCTTAAATTTTGCTCAAGCCCCGCCACTGCAACGGACGCTGCTTAACCAGATTCGCGCCATCGCAGGACTAGGACGGGCATCCCCTCTCCCATGCCCTACTGTTCTATTGTTTCGAGTCTGCGTACTCGTTTGCAAGTTGTTGTGTATCTTATAGTTATTTTCTTTGTTGTCGTGTGGCTCTCAATTTGTTGTTAAGTACTTTCTCCGTCCACATAAGAGTGTACATCTGTCTCGATCGTTTTTCGAAAATAAGTGTACGTCTGGCTCCACCACGGTAAGTTTGTTCACCCCCTCGGTCTACACCTTGAGGTAACCGCAGCGATCCACGACCCAATCCACTCACTCTCTTAATTTGAACCTTCTCGCATCTTGCACCTTGCACCTTCGCTCTAAAACAATAACTATCCCCCATTTTTATTGTACTCTTGTTGGATTATGGATGGGCTTAGGCCCATATAAGACAATAATCCCTGGTTAATCTCTAAGGTCCATGCATGTGTACGACAAGTGATGGGAAGTGTGGGAAGTTTAGTACCATACTGCTATAGTAAGAAAAGTGAGACATCTTTATAAGGGCTTCTCCATCACTTGTTATTGGGAGCTTGGGGATATGAGTTGTATACGCACGCTCCTCCTCCTCCATTGCCCGCCACGCCTTGCCTCGCCTTGCCTTGTCACGATGCGCGCCGCAGGTTGTGGGAATGAGCCGAGCCAAAACTGTTCCTCTCACTCTGCTGCTTCTGGCGATCCCATCCCGACGACCGCATGCACGGTTGGTCGGAAGAGCAGGTGCCTCCGGAACCCTGTCGTTCGAGATCCTGCCCGGGAGAACGGCAATAAGGTTTTTGAGGAGCGTCTCGACGCAACTGCCCTTGACCCGTCTCCTTCACCGTCCGCCTCTGCTTCCCCTACTTCTCCTGCATCGACTCCATGGCTGACGACGAAGCCGCCAAGAAGAAGGCCTCGGCCGATGCTGAGGCTGCTGCTGCCGCCGCCGCGTTGGCCTGGCCAACCGGAGGGTATGACTCGTTCATGTGTTAGCCGTATATATGTTGTTCATAGATGTTTTGGTTCTGTGTATTGTACGTGCTTACATGCTTAGGTATCGGTATGGGATGCATATCGTATTTGTCATGTTTACTGTTTACTCGTGGATTAGATTAATCGAGAAAGTGCTAATATTTCCAACATTCCAAAAACCTTATTTTAGGCACTTGTCGACTCATGGCTTCGCCGCTACTATGAAACCGGAAAAGCTTACTGGAACGCATTTTAAGCATTGGCAGAGCAGGACCACACCTTGTGGCTGACGGCAATGAACGTGTTCTGGGTTGGTGGTGTGTCTCCCGCGGTAACGATTGCTCCTGAACAGGAGAATGGGTTTAGGGAGGCAACCACCATCTTTGTGCGAGGCGTTCTTACTGTGATCGGAGGCAAGCTGGTGGACACATATCTCCATATGCGTGTTGCCAAAAACTTATCGGATGCGCTCGAAGCGAAGTTTGGCGCAACCGATGCTGGCAGTGAGTTGTATGCCATGGAACAGTTCCATGATTACAGGATGGTCGATAACCGTCCTGTATTGGACCAGGCTCATGAGATATAATGCATTGCTAAGGAGCTGGAGCTCCTGAAGTGTGAGTTACCGGACAAGTTTGTCGCGGGTTGTATTATTGCAACACTCCCTCCTGGATGGAGGAACTTTGCTACTTCTCTCAAACACTTGAGACGTGAATTCTCTATTGAGGATGTCATCGATCTGTTGGGGAACGTAGTAATTTCAAAAAAATCCCTACGCACATGCAAGATCATGGTGATGCATAGCAACGAGAGGGGAAAGTGTTGTCCACGTACCCTCGTAGACCGAAAGCGGAAGCGTTAGCACAACGCGGTTGATGTAGTCGTACGTCTTCACGATCCGACCGAAAAAGTACCGAACGCACGACACCTCCGAGTTCTGCACACGTTCAACTCGATGACGTCCCTCGAACTCCGATCCAGCCGAGTGTTGAGGGAGAGTTTCGTCAACACGATGGCGTGGTGACGATGATGATGTTCTACCGACGCAGGGCTTCGCCTAAGCACCGCTACGATATGATCGAGGTGGATTATGGTGGAGGGGGGCACCGCACACGGCTAAGAGATCAAGAGATCAATTGTTGTGTCTTTGGGGTGCCCCCTACCCCCGTATATAAAGGAGTAGAGGAGGGGGAGGGCCAGCCCTCTCTATGGCGCGCCCTAGGGGAGTCCTACTCCCACCGGGAGTAGGATTCCCCCTTTCCTAGTAGAACTAGGAGCCCTTCCAAGTAGTACGAGTAGGAGGGAAGGAAAGGGAAGGGAAAAGGAGAAGGAAGGAAGGGGCGCCCCCTCCCTAGTCCAATTCGGACCAGCCCATGGGAAGGGGTGCGGCCACCCTTTGAGGCCTTTCTCTCCTTTCCCGTATGGCCTATTAAGGCCCAATACGAATTCCCATAACTCCCCGGTACTCCCAAAAATACCTGAATCACTCGGAACCTTTCCGATGTCCGAATATAGTCGTCCAATATATCGATCTTTACGTCTCGACCATTTCGTGACTCCTCGTCATGTCCCCGATCTCATATGGGACTCCGAACTCCTTCGGTACATCAAAACACATAAACTCATAATATAACCGTCATCGAATTTTAAGCGTGCGGACCCTACCGGTTCGAGAACTATGTATACATGACCGAGACACGTCTCCGGTCAATAACCAATAGTGGAACTTGGATGCTCATATTGGCTCCTACATATTCTACGAAGATCTTTATCGGTCAAACCGCATAACAACATACGTTGTTCCCTTTGTCATCGGCATGTTACTTGCCCGAGATTCGATCGTCGGTATCTCAATACCTAGTTCAATCTCGTTACCGGCAAGTCTCTTTACTCGTTCCGTAACACATCATCCCGCAACTAACTCATTAGTTGCAATGCTTGCAAGGCTTATAGTGATGTGCATTACCGAGTGGGCCTAGAGATACCTCTCCGACAATCGGAGTGACAAATCCTAATCTCAAAATACGCCAACCCAACAAGTACCTTCGGAGACACCTGTAGAGCACCTTTATAATCACCCAGTTACGTTGTGACGTTTGGTAGCACACAAAGTGTTCCTTCGGTAAACGGGAGTTGCATAATCTCATAGTCATAGGAACATGTATAAGTCATGAAGAAAGCAATAGCAACAAACTAAACGATCAAGTGTTATGCTAACAAAATGGATCAAGTCAATCACATCATTCTCTAATGACGTGACCCCGTTAATCAAATGACAACTCATGTCTATGGTTAGGAAACATAACCATCTTTGATTAACGAGCTAGTCAAGTAGAGGCATACTAATGACACTCTGTTTGTCTATGTATTCACACGTGTATTATGTTTCCAGTTAATACAATTCTAGCATGAATAATAAACATTTATCATGAAATAAGGAAATAAATAATAACTTTATTATTTCCTCTAGGGCATATTTCCTTCACGGTCATCTAAGTGTTGAGCAGGACTCGAGAGCAAAGGACTCACACGCGAAAGGGGCAGTGGGTTCTTCTAGCGCCAATGTGGTGCAGAAGAACTTCCACAAGTTCAAGGGAAAGAACTCTGTCCAGCAGAATACTACCTTTAAGAAGAAGGGTAAGAAGAAAGACAAAAAGAGAAATGGCTGTTGAACTTGTGGTTCAGAGGAACATTGGGCAAATAAGTGCCCAAACAAGTACAAGAAGCCAGGACAGGACGCCATGTCTGTCATTGTAACTCTGAGCAACAATGATGGGGCATCTGGGTATGGTAATCCATTTACCGTACTTTCAGTTTGTCAGTCCACTGATTGGTGGGTTGACACTGGGGCCAATATTCATGTGTGTGCTGATGTGTCTTTGTTTTCTTCTTATCAGGTCGCAAGAGATTGTTCTGTCCTAATGGGGAACGGCTCGCATGCTTCTGTTCATGGTGTTGGCACGGTAGATTTGAAGTTTACTTCGGGAAAGATCGTGCAACTGAAGAACGTGCAGCATGTCCCCGCCATCAAGAAGAATCTCATTGGTGGCTCCCTTCTATGTAAAGAAGGGTTTAAGTTAGTATTTGAGTCTAACAAAGTAGTCGTATCTCGTTATGGACTATTTGTTGGAAAAGGATATGATTGTGGTGGTTTGTTCCTCCTTTCCCTGGAGGATTTCTGTAATAAAGTCGTGAACCAAATTCATTCCAATGTGAACGAATGTGAGGTTTGGCATTCATGTCTTCGTCACATAAATTTCGGTTGTATGACGCGGCTAGCTAAGATGAATCTAATCCCGAGTTTCACTTTAGCCAAAGGCTCTAAGTGCCATGCGTGTGTGCAAGCAAAGCAACATCGTAAGACTCATAAGTCTACGAAGGAGAGATACCTGGCACCACTAGAGCTCATACATTCAGATCTCTCTGAGATGAATGGTGTGTTTACTAAAGGTGGAAATAAATACTTCATGACTTTGATTGATGATTCCACTAGATTCTGTTATGTGTATTTGTTAAATACAAAGGATGAGGCTCTACACTACTTTAAAATCTATAAGACTGAAGTTGTGAACCAACTTGAGAAGAAAATAAAACGATTTTGGTCTGATCGTGGTGGAGAGTACTTTTTTCGTGAGTTCAATTTATTCTGTGCGAAACATGTTATTATTCATGAGAACGCCTCCCTATTCACCCCAGTCAAACGGGGTTGCCGAAAGGAAAAACCGTACTCTAACAGATTTGGCTAACGCCATGTTAGATACATCGGGTTTATCCAAGGCATGGTGGGGGAAGGCCGTATTGACATCATGTCATGTCCTGAATAAAGTTCCCGCAAAGGATAATGAGACTACTCCCTATGAGCAATGGGAAAAGAAAAGAACTACACTCCCTTACTTATGTACTTGGGGTTGTTTGGCAAAAGTCAATGTGTCGATCCCCAAAAAGCATAAGCTTGGACAAAAGACCATGGACTGCATTAATTTGGGCTATGCTGAGAATAGCGTTGGCTATAGCTTTCTAGTAGTGAAATCTGAGGTACCTATCGTGGTTTTGTCACGGCAGATGTCCTAGTGTGAGGACTTAGTCGTGGAGCCATCGCAACATAGTTAGCTTAAAGGGGTTAAAGCGGGATAAAGGACACAAGGAGTTTATACTGGTTTGTCCCCTTGCAGTGAAAGTAAAAGCCTAATCCAGTTGTGGTGGAATTGCTAGGGTTTCGATGACCAGGGAGCGAATACGCTTTGCTTGGCTCTCGATCTATTGTTTCTTGTCCCTAAACCGCCACCGGGTTGTCCTTTATATACATAGGTTGACGCCCGGCGGTTCACAGAATCCCGGCCGACTCATAAACGTGTCCGGCTCGGTTTCTACCCTTTCCTGTCTTACAACACAAGTCATACACCATATGGCGGTTTACATCTACGGGCCCTAATCCGCCTTTGGGCTTTGGGCCTTCTTGTTAATCTCCTTCGTAAAGCGCCATATTCCTTGTCTTCATGGGCTTCAATATAAGCAAACCACTATGAGTATAACCCGACCCCTCCTGGGCAGTTTATACTCAATAGTTATACCCCCAACATTAGGCCCCATGTTGATTTGAACTTGTTCATGTCAATCTTCAACACTTAGAAAATTCCTTCAATACCTTTTGCGGGAACTTTGTAACTCGCTGTGACGTCATCTTCCACTAATTTTACACATAAATGAAATCCTTTAATGCATCTCCTTTCCTTTAATGAATCTCCGAAGATCGAGGCGTCCGCATGCCTACAGATCCTTTTTTTGACCTCCTGGTTTCCCGCGCTTGCCTCTTATCCATTTGCCTTATAAATAGGGCCGAGTGTCCCTTTCACTTTCCCCCTATACCTATTCGCTCCGTCTTCTTCCTTGCGTCGACCTAGCGCTCGAGCTCAGCCGCCGCCGCCAAGTCCTCATCCTCGTCCTCTTCTCCGGCCGCTGCATCACCCTGAACATACCAGAGAAACGCGACGCCTCTCCGCTATTCCACCAGCCTCTGTAAGCCTTCTTTCCTCCCCCTATAGATCTATCTTTAGGGTTTGAGCATTCATCGGTGTTCGTCGGTGTTCATCCTTGCGCAGTGGCCTTTTGATTTAAACTTCAATATCCAATATTTATAGCAATGGCCACATTCCTTCTTTCTATCAGCACGTCTCATTTAAGTAGAAAATCCCATCTGGATCCTTCAACTGCTCAAATACCAGAAAGTTTAACCTTGAATATTTTTCCATTTTCTGACATGCGGTAGATCTAGATTGGTAATACCAATTTGTAAAACCTATTTCTCCATCACTTAATTATTCCAGATATGTACCTTTAATGCTAATATAGGCGGTTTAATTTTAGAAAATGATAACCCGCCAGGTACCATTAGTCCCCTCTTAAACCACCAATCACTTGTTATTATGATTCTGATAACATCAACTTCTGGTTTAATAATCTTGCATGTTTGAATAACTTCTGTCTCCTTCACCTGTAACACTTTATGCTTGTCCATCATGAATCTTAAACCGGCACAAACCTTCCTTCAGGTTGTTGTTCAAATGTCCAAGACATTTTATGCTTGTAACTGGGTTCCTTCCTGGGTTACCGAAGACCAACTGAACCGGTGCATCGCAACCAGCGCTTTAGCAAAAAAGGAAGTTATCCACTGGAGAGTCCCTGGCTCAGAAAATCCTCCTGAACCTAATGATGGAGAAGTAGTTGTGTTTGCTGATCATCTGGGTCGAGGGTTTAGCCCTCTCGGGTCAAAGTTTTTTCGTGATGTGCTTGCTAGCTTCCAACTCCGCCCTCAAGATATTGGACCGAACTCCGTGTCTAATATTTGTAATTTTCAAGTATTTTGAACCCACTATGGAATTGTTCAAGGACTTCTTCTATTTGAACCGCCATACTGAATTTACAGACGGGTCCAATACTGAACTTGGCGGTGTTTTAATTTAGAAGAGGAAAGATGTCAGTTTCCCTCATGCCAAACACCATAGTCACCCCAAAGATTGGAACCGGATTTGGTTCTATTGCCGAGATACGTCTCCTACTGAAGAAAATCCTCTGCCGGGTTATTGGGTTCACCGGCTTACCAGCGCACATCCATGCCCCCAACGACTGACCGCAAAGGAACGAGCCAAATATGCTCCACATCTTTCGAAGCTCCGATCCTTTGTGGCAAACGGTTTAACTGGCGTCGACTTTGTCCGTTGCTGGGTTTCTTGGAGTATCTTGCCTCTAAGCCGTCGCCCCGGTTTAATGTGTGAATACACAGGGGATTTAAAAGACCCTCAACGTCATATTGACATCCAGCTATGTGATGCTGAAATTACTGAAGCTCTTAAGAAAATGTTGGATGAATTAGTGGCCGAATGCAGCAAAACAGGGCTTAGTCCTTTCTGCGTTTCCAATAAACGGCCAACTGTAAGAATTGCTTACTCTTATTTTAATCCGTCCCTTTTTACTATTGCCTTACAACTTTTTGCCGATCTTTTGACAGGGTGATGATCCGTTCTGGAAGAAGAAACCGCCGCAGGATAAACCGACCAAGACACCTCGCCCCAAGACTAAGGTTATAAAAAAACCTACCAAGAAGAAAAGCGCTGAGTCCACCGATTTACACATTGATGATGATCTTGATAATCCGGAATTAGAGGTAGAGCTTGATTCTCTTGGCTCCTTTTCCATACACCTTATTGACAATGACTATTATCAGGATGACGCTGAAGCCAGCCATGCTGATGATGTAGAGGTAATTATTCTTTCCTCCGGATCAGATCCTCTGCCAACACAGAAAACCCGTCAAGCAAACCAGAAAGTAAGATTTTCTCACCCCTAGCTCACTTGGATCCAAACTTTCTTCTAAAGAAGCAACAACATGAAGCTCGCCGCACAACCCGGCATAGTGGTCAGGTGGTGACCTCATCCGGTTTACCAAACACGCCGGTTCGTAAACGCCGCCCAGAGGTTTCTCCTATTCCTGACACATCTTATCCCAAGGAAGGTTATTTCCGACAACCTCTTAATCCGTCTGATTCAAACTATCAGGGAACATCTCATTCATCCTCTGGCGAGTCAACAGGGACACAACTTCCACCTCTAAAAACTGTTCCTGGGTAAGTATATTAAACTAACCCTTTATACCTCGTGCTTGCTTCTCATACTAACCTTTATGTTCATTCCTTTCAGAGCCAAGGCTAGGCCCAGCAAAAAGGCCAAACTGAATAAACCGGCTGATGATAATACAACCACTGAACCGGAAGATACCAATGCTGACTCTATACTCAATGATCTACCACCGCAAGATCATGACTTAACAACTGAACAAATGGAAGTTGACCCTGAAGAAGGCCGTGTTGATAAACCGGCAAGCCTAGTCGGAGCCACTGACAAACTGCCAAGCCCACTCAATAGTGCTAATGACAATATTGATGACATTATGATCACCGGCGTCGGCCACACCACCCCTGGCAATCCTACCACTTTATCAAAGCATAGTGCCAAGGAAGAACTTTCTGCTATGGATAAGGGCAAGTGGAAAACAGATTTGTCCAGCTATGCCCACCTCAATGCCCAAGACCTTCATTCTGGTTTTTTAAACCGTCTGTACACAAGCCGCGACTATGAAGCTGGTTTAGTGAATATGATGAAGGAGCGATATGAGGTAAATATTGTTTACGTTGCATAATTGCTTTCTTGTATCCAGTTTCTAATATCAACTCCAGTAGCCCCCAAGGGCCGGTTTATGATAGCAATGTAAACCGGGACTTTGTAATACTTCAACTTTGCCTGCGTAGCCCCCAAGGGCAGGTTTATCTTTTGAAGATGAATCGGGACTTTGTAATATCTGAACAAATATACATTAGCCCCCAAGTGCCAAGAATAATACGTGAATTGATCTTGGGACTTATAAGAAAATTTTGATAAGAAGCAATAGGCATTAGCCCCCAAGTGCCAAGTGTATAACTTGTTATGTGCTTGGTACTTCAAATATATGCTGCCAACTCATAACATGTATGTCTCTTACAGGCTGAGCTGAGCAAAAAGGAATCTCAAACCGCTGATCTTCAAAAAATTATCAAGTCCCAACAAGCAGAAACTTCCAAAGCCAAAGAGGAGCTGACCAGTGACTTAGCAACCATGGAGAAACCGAAGGAAAACTTCAATAAGGAGTGGGCAGACTGGGACATAGAGAAAACCGCACTGCAAAAGAGGGTTGAGGATGCAGAGGCAGCCCTTAATCCGGTGGTAGAAGAGCTGACTGGTTTGAAGCGGCAAATAAATGCCATGACCACTCCTGTATTTGGTAAGTATCCTTATTATAAGATGTTATCAAGTATTATCCCATAAACTGCCGGTTTATTGACGTGCGTAATGATGCAGGATCACGCATTACGCATCTGGGCTCTGATATGTAGAAGAAATTGAAGGTTGCCTATACTCTTATAGAGAAATTATATACCGGTGCGCAACGGATCATTTGTACTACCTCTCATAACAAACCACCCCCGACGTTGATCAAGGAAACATTAGAAAGGCTATCAATGCTGCCTGCCCGGTTTGAAGAGTTAAAAAGATCAGCTGCAAGGGCAGGTGCTCTGACCGCACTAATCTGGGCTAAAGTTTGGATACCAGATCTTGACCCGGCTGATGTAGGAGGCAGGTATCCGAGCATAAAGGAAGGCGGGTCAGATTTTGATAATGATGATCTCCGAGCTCTGACGAAGCAAATGCGCTCATTAGCTAGCAAATTGGCTGAAGAGGTGGATCTTTCTCATTACCAGTCGATTTATGATGCCAACAACAAATGGGTTAATGAGCTAACGTATGATGTGAAAAATCTTATCCCACCAATCCATAAGCATACTTACGCCCTTGATGTTGGACCCTCCACACTTATAAGCAATGAAGTTGTATTCAAGGCCCTAACTGGAATCGATTGGGCAACCATTGACTTCCAGCCGCTGGGCGGAGAGAAGGAGGATGAACTGGCGCAGGATGATCCACATCCATCAAGTCAGCCCGGCGAAGAGTCATGATCCGGAGGCTGGCTTAGCCTTCTGCATACTGTAACACTTGTTGAAAACAATTATCCTTTTGGGCATCAAAGCGCCTTGTAATAGGCTAGTTTTATACACTTGGTCTGCTATGCCATCATGCATATTCACTTTGCATGACACTGTTAATCCGCCATTATTATGCTATGCCTGCTTATGATCCTTAGCAGCTTTATTCAACCTATTTCTGCATACAACAAGTTTAAAGTGTCCTGGCGGTTTACCGCCGGACGGGTCATAATGCCCAACATATAACCCCGGTTTATAACCAAGGTTGTACTTAAGAATAATCAAATATGAAATATATCATACATGTGACATTGAATCACATCGTTGGTTTACCAACTTTTTGTAGTAAGGGTGATAACCCAAATCTTGAGTACTGATAACTCCTCCCATGTTTTGCCGGTTTATAATAAAGCCGTACCGGGTTGTAATAAACACCGGATTATCCGTATATCATACTGGCGACTTATAGTCGAAAGCTAGACCAGGTCAATCAACACCGGATTATAACTGAGTGTATGCTGACGATTTATAATTGACAACCAAGCCGAGTCAATAAACACCAGCAATATTTTTAGTGTGTTCGGCCGACATATAGTCAACAGCCAGGCCGGGTCAGTAAACACCAGATTTAGTATAAACCGCATTAAAATAAATCTCAAATAGAAAGATTGCAAAGGAAAAGTATGCAAAAAGCGAGGCTTTTCATGGGCTGCCAGGCCACTGAGTTAAACCATTTTACAAAGCCTTATAAGATGGACCTCACATTAACCAACCGTCATTTTAACTAAGACAAGTTCAGGGTCTGTATAAGATTGACTTGTCAAACGTTCGACGGGTCATACCAGGATTACCTAGATGGAGTGACTTACTTAAAAAGGCAAGATAACCCAGGGTTTTAGGTGAATACACCTGGCTTCCAAGCCTGGCTTTTATAGCCTATTACAAGGTTGTAAGCTCTGTGTTCTTGTAGAACAAAAGAATCCCAAGCAATATTTTGAGTTGTGCTCAATGGACGCCTATGTTTGAGTTGTGCTCTGCAACAGACTCTCTTTGGCTCCTTTGGACTTTGGGTAGCAAGCCCCCAAGTTTTTTATATATGTGGCTTATAAGCCGGATCAATAAGTAACAAGAACTCCGCTTTATAAACAAAAGCCCCCATGTAATCAAAAACTTTTTAAAGAGAAACAACAGAGGCCCTGCTTTGGCAGGGATGCTGGTTTATTATATTAATCATCATAATATATACATTGTCAAGAATATGTACATAAGAGGAGCCTATGTCTCAGGTGTAGTAGGGCCGAAGATGAGCGATATTCCACGGCCAGTGGGTCTCCTCCTCCGATTTACGTGAGTCTTTGTGCTCTCGAACATCGATGAGGTAGTATGACCCATTGTGCAGATTCTTGCTAATCACAAAGGGTCCTTCCCAAGCTGGAGATAACTTGTGCATATCAGTCTGGTCCTGGATGAGCCGGAGCACCAGATCGCCTTCTTGAAAAGTTCTGGTTTTAACCCGATGGCTGTGATAACGACGCAGATCTTGCTGGTAAATTGCCGAATGAGCCGCTGCAATATCACGCTCCTCATCTAACAGGTCAAGTGCTTCCTGACGTGCTTTCTCATTGTCAGCTTCAACATAAGCCGCCACACGGGGTGAGTCATGACGTATGTCACTAGGGAGAACCGCCTCTACTCTGTAAACCATGAAAAAAAGGTGTGTAACCCGTAGATCTGTTGGGAGTGGTATTAATGCTCCATAACACAGAAGGTAACTCCTCCACCCAACAACCCGGCGTCCGTTGTAAAGGAACCATAAGCCGGGGCTTGATCCCTCTCAGGATCTCTTGATTGGCTCTCTCTGCTTGACCATTAGATTGGGGGTGAGCCACTGATGACGTGTCAAGCCGGATGTGCTCACGTTGACAAAATTCTTTCATGGCACCCTTGGACAGATTAGTGCCATTATCAGTTATGATTCTGTGTGTGAAACCAAACAGGAAAATCACCTTTTTGATTAATTGAGCCGCCGCGGCTGCATCACACTTACTGACTGGCTCTGCCTCCACCCACTTAGTAAACTTATCAACCACCACTAGAAGGTGGGTCTTCTTATCCTTGGACCTCTTAAAAGGCCCAACCATATCCAGCTCCCAAGTTGCAAACGGCCAAGTGATTGGAATCATCCTCAATTCCTGAGCCGGAACATGAGCTCATCGTGAAAACTTCTGACAACCATCACACTTTTTCACCAAGTCCTCAGCATCAGCATGAGCCGTCAGCCAATAGAAGCCGTAACGAAAAGCTTCAGCTACCGGGGACTTTGAACCGGCATGGTGACCACAATATCCTTCATGGATCTCACGCAAAATCTCACAACCTTCTTCAGGAGATACACAACGCTGAAACGCCCATGTTACACTGCAATGATGCAATTCTCCGTTGGCAATGGTCATTGACTTGGATCGCCGGATTATCTGCCTGGCCAAAGTTTCATCCTCCGGTAACTCGCCCCAGTTCATATACGCCAAATATGGGACTGTCCAATCTGGGATAACATGAAGAGCCGCCACCAACTGAGCCTCCAGATCAGGAATAGCCAAATCCTCCTCTGTGGGTAGTTTGACCGACAGGTTATGCAAAACATCCAGAAAAACATTGGGTGGCACCGGTTTACATTGGGAACCCAAACGTCTTAAAGAGTCCGCCGCTTTGTTCTTTTGCGGTCCACATGGTCAACCTGATAACCCTTGAAATGACCAGCCACAATGTCCGCCTCTCGTTGATACGCCGCCATGAGCGAATCCTTGGAATCCCAAGTACCAGACACTTGTTGAGCTACCAGGTCCAAATCACCAAAGCACTTAACCCGGCTTAAATTCATCTCCTTAGCCATCCGAAGACCATGGAGTAAGGCCTCATACCCAGCTGCATTGTTAGTGCAAGGGAACATTAAACGGAGAACACAACAAAATTTATCACCTCGTGGGGAAGTTAACACGACTCCAGCCCCCGAGCCCTCCAATTGCCTGGACCCATCAAAATAAATAGTCCAATAAGTGTTATCTGGTTTTTCTTCCGGCGCCTGCAACTCTGTCCAGTCATTTATGAAATCCACAAGTGCTTAGGACTTGATTGCCGTGCGAGGCACATACTTTAACCCATGAGGTCCAAGCTCAATGGCCCACTTGGCAACCGGGCCAGTTGCTTCTCTGTTTTGGATTATATCTCTCAAAGGGGCAGAACTGACCACAGTGATGGGATGACCCTGAAAATACTGCTTAAGCTTCCAGCTTACCATAATAACTTCATACACCAGCTTCTGCCAATGTGGGTACCTCTGCTTGGAATCAATGAGCACCTCACTTATATAATAAACCGGACATTGAACCGGATACTCCTTGCCTGCCTCCTTACGTTCTACCACAATGGCCACACTGACAGCCCGGGCATTCGCGGCCACATATAACAACAATGGTTCTTTATCGACCGGAGCAGCAAGGACATGTGGCTCAGCTAACTGTTTCTTCAAGTCCTCAAACGCCGCATTAGCAGCATCACTCCAAACACAATTTTTTGTCTTTTTCATCATCTGATATAGAGGGATAGCTTTCTCTCCCAATAGGCTGATAAACCGGCTCAATGCTGCAATGCGACCCGCCAGACACTGAACATCGTTAATACACGCCGGTTTAGCTAGAGACGTAATAGCTTTGATCTTTTCCGGATTAGCTTCAATGCCCCTGTTAGACACCAGAAAACCCAAGAGCTTGCCTGCTGGTACACCAAAAACACACTTGGATGGATTAAGCATCATCTTATAAACCCGGAGATTATCAAAAGTTTCCTTCAAATCATCTATTAACGTCTCTTGTTTTTTGGACTTCACCACAATATCATCCACATAAGCATGAACATTGCGCCCAATCTGAGTATGAAGACAATTCTGCACACAACCCTGATAAGTCGCCTGGGCACTCTTGAGCCCAAAAGGCATAGATACATAGCAGAAGGCTCCAAAGGGAGTTATAAAAGTTGTCTTTTCCTGGTCCTTAACTGCCATTTTGATCTGATGATAACCAGAATATGCATCCAGAAAACTCAAACACTCACAACCCGCTGTAGCATCAATGATTTGATCAATACGAGGGAGAGCAAAGGGATCAGCTCAACAAGCCTTGTTCAAATCTGTGTAGTCCACACACATACGCCAAGTGCTGTTCTTTTTAAGTACAAGCACCGGGTTAGCTAACCACTCAGGGTGAAAAACCTCCACAATAAACCCTGCTGACAAGAGCCGGGCTACCTCCTCACCAATGGCCTTGCGCCTTTCTTCATTGAAGCAGCGGAGAAACTGCTTGACCGGTTTATATTTGGGATCGATATTAAGAGTGTGCTCAACGAGTTCCCTCGGTACACCTGGCATGTCAGAATGTTTCCATGCAAAGATGTCCCAGTTCTCACGGATGAACTCGATGAGCGGGCTTTCCTATTTCGGATCCAGGTTAGCGCTGATGCTAAACTGCTTGGATGAATCGCTAGGAACAAAATCAACTAGCTTGGTCTCATCAGCCGATTTAAACTTCAAGGACGGATCATGCTATGTAGTTGGATTTTTTAAAGAATTCATATCCGCCAGATCAACATTGTCCTTATAGAACTTCAACTCCTCTGTTAGATAAACCGACTCAGCATAGGCCGCATCACTTTCTTCACATTCCAAAGCTATCTACGGCTCTCATGTACCGTGATGGTCCCCTTATGACCCGACATCTTGAGCTGCAGATAAACATAACAGGGCCTTGCCATGAACTTAGCATAAGCCGGCCGTCCAAACAGGGCATGATAAGGGCTCTTGATTTTGACCACTTCAAAAGTCAATGTCTCTGATCTTGAATCATGATCATCTCCAAAAGCAACCTCCAGAGCTATCTTGCCAACTGGATACGCCGATTTACCAGGCACCACACCATGGAAAACAGTGTTCGACGATTTAAGATTCTTATCTGTCAACCCCATGCGACGGAAGGTTTCATAATAAAGGATATTGATATTGCTCCCTCCATCCATGAGCACCTTGGTGAACTTATACCCTCCAACCTGAGGCGCCACCACCAATGCCAGATGACCCGGATTATCAACCCGGGACGGATGATCCTCTCGACTCCACACAATGAGCTGTTCAGACTAGCATAAGTAACGGAAGCTTCTGATCACGCCTGCACATGCTAGTAGTGAAGACATGATACTGCACACTATTCAACTGCTTCGGGTTGCTCTGATAACCCGATTGTTGCTGCTGTTGACTCCCCTAATGATGTTGCTGGTTATAACCACCCTGGTTGCCATGATTGCCTTGATTGCCTTCAGGTCCTGAGCCAGAACTGCCTCCACCATAACCCGGCCCTGAACCGCCACCCGGTCCATGACCATCTTGGAAAAGGTTTGAGTTTTTGAACTCCCTCATAATAAAGCAATCCTTCCAGAGGTGCGTAGCTGGCCTTTCTCGCGTCCCGTGCCTTAGGCAAGGCTGATTTAACAGGTGCTCTAGATTGATACCTGGTCCTCCACTCTGCGGGGGCGGTTTACCCTTACGACGCTGACCATTTTATGTGTGTTGGTGTTAGCCAAAAGATCCAAACTATTATCCGCCTTGCGCTTATCGTTGTTTCCATGGCCCGCCGGGTTATGCTGTTGCCCCTTGGTGTTGCCGCTCTCCTTTCCCTTCCCCGACTTTTCATCATCAGATTCGGGGTCCTTGGTACTATCAGAGTCAGCATACTTAACCAGAGCTGCCATAAATTTCCCCATGTCACCGCAGTGACGCTTGAGCCGCCCTAACTTCATCTTCAGAGGCATGAACCGGCAATTGCCTTCCAATGTTAAGACTGCTGTATCAGCGTTAATGCAGTCCAATGAATGCAGAATTGCTAAGACCCGACGCACCCAATGGGTTGTCGATTCACCTTCTTCTTGGACACAGGCGGCTAAGTCCACATTTGGCATGAGCTGCTTGCACGTATCTTTGAAATTCCGGATAAACCGGGCCTTTAACTCGGCGCAGACCCAATGGAGTTAGCTGGTAAACTTTTCAGCCAAGTATGAGCTGTTCCTTCCAACATCATGGTGAAGTATTTAGCACATGCCGCATCATCCACATCCAGCATCTCCATCGCCATTTCATAGCTCTCAACCCATGATTCAGGGGGTAAATCGGCAGTGTAATTGGGCACCTTACGAGGACCTTTGAAATCCTTGGGCAGCCGCATGTTGCGTAGAGCCGGGGTGAGACACGGAACTCCCAAAGAGCTGAAAGCAACACCTGGTTCCACCAAAGTAGTTGGACGGACCGGAGTAAGCTGACAGGCCGCGTACGGCGCCGCTAACTCGGCTTCTCGACGTGCTCTACCATGATCCACCACTTCCCGAGCATTAGCACCACCGCCCGCCGGGTTATGCCCTCGAGGCGGGTTACAGTTCCACGCACTGCTTGACACAGCTGGTTCATCAATATGCCTGCTGTAACTCTGGCTCGGGCGGGGGGCGGAATGAATCCTCTCGCGGCTTGATACGTCTCCAACGTATCTACTTTTCCAAACACTTTTGCCCTTGTTTTGGACTCTAACTTGCATGATTTGAATGGAACTAACCCGGACTGACGCTGTTTTCAGCAGAACTACCATGGTGTTATTTATGTGTAGGAGCGAACATTCTCGGAATGACCTGTGTCGGAGTAAATAGCCATGGGTAGCCTAGCCGGCTTCCCCTGGCCCTTCTGAAAAAATTACGAGCCCGTCCGACTCTCAAGAATCCAAGACATGGGGCCGCCTTCCCCTTGCTGGCTGTCTCCCAGGCCGGCTTTCGGAAGGCGGCCCGACTTTAGCCCTCATGAAGAAAGCCACGGGAGGGCTGGCTTCGAGAAGCCGGCCGCGAGAAGGCCGACTCCAAGAAGCCGGCTCCCATAAAGCGGTCAAGACCGTACCCTCAAAGTTTGCATCCACCTAGCGGCGATGTGACGGGGCGTGGCTACAGTGAAGCCTGCCACCCCCAAATCCCGGAGCACGATCGACACAGTGCGCCGTACGAGTGATCATGACCCGCCCGGCGCAACACTGTTGCCATGTTGACCCTGACGCCATCCACGATGGGCGGCCAGTATGGCCCACGGGCGGTGGGCCCCTTCGGGCAGAGAGACACTCGAAGGCGGCCACGCCTCCCCCAGTTGGCCCGAGACAGAGCCGGCTCCCCGCAGTCGGCTTGCCGCCTTCCTCGAAGGGGACGCCCCATTAAGGAGACAAGACACGGTGAGGCTACAACAATCACCCGCTGGGCGGCGGTACTATAGCCACGCCTACCACGACGAAGCCCACGTCACCAAGATGGAGCAACAGTAACCAGCCGCCGACCAGGTCCTGGACAGTGGGGCCTGCCTGTCGACCGAGGAGCCGGCAGCCGGCGGGACCCACCAGTCGGCGGGCCCCAGCGGCCGGCGCAGAAGCCGGCGAGCGCAGTCACAGACGGCTGGGCCCCGCGCCCAGTCCGATTACCATTGTACCCCCGGGGGGTAGGCCTATATAAACCCCCCGGGGCGCCCATGCAAAGGGTTCGACCCCCAGCTAGTTTTAGATACCACACAAGGAGGAAGAGCAAGCTGACCGCGCCCTTCTTCCTCCTCCCACCAAACAGCTCAAGGAGCATTGTGTAGTTACTTGTCCTTCTAGTGATCATGCGGAGACCCCGCAGAGCAGCAGTAGGGATGTTATCTCCACGGAGAGCCCCGAAGCTGGGTAAGATCCGCTGGCATGCATGTCTTCGCCTCATCCCGTTTCCAGGCACTGGCGATGTCTTACTGGCTCCCACAAAGATAAGCCATCTGTTAGCATATGTCGCACCTACCACCCGACATTTGGCGCCCACCGTGGGGCCAGGTGCACCGTCGTCCGGAGACCTGTTCTGGACGGGAACCCTCTTCCTCCCCAGCGAGCGTAGCCAGCCCGACACGCCCGATGGCGCTTGCCACGACGCGCTGCAAGGCGTCACCAGCATCTGCGCGGCGAGCAGCCTCGCCGATCTCCTCGACGAGACCCTCATCTCCGACGAGCTCGCCTCCGATGCGGGCCCCGACCACGTCGCCAACCTCCTCGGCCAGCTCCATGTCTCCAGCGAGCCCACTGTGGATCTGGAGTCGGTTGGCTCCACCGACCCGATGCCCGTCGACTCCGACACGGCCTCATTCGACACCTTCCCCACCAACGTTGCGATCTACAATGACCCGCTTCCTCGGACCGACGACTGCGATACTGTCACCACCGAGGTGATGGTCATCGGCCACGGCGGCACGGCTAACGAGAGCGCCCACGACGCCCCGCACGCGGCGGCCCACGACTTGTCCGTCCCCCTCCCGGCTGATGCCGACGACGAAGCACTGGAGGCACGCCGCCTCGCTCTCCTCGCGGAGGGCCAGAGGCTGGCTTCCGTGAGACGCCTTACTGAGGCCTACCAGCGCGAAGCTGACCGCGCCGCCTTCGGCACGCCGGCCCCGGGCGGGCCAAGCTGGGTCGGGGTGGTCAAGCAACGCGGCGCTGCCATCGCCGACACGCTGGGAGTCGACCGCCCGGTCTATGCCACTCCACTCGAGAACTTGCGTGCCGCCCAGGCGGCCGTGGACGAGTTGGACAGCTTGGAGGCCAAAGAACTCCCCCACATGACCCGGCGCATCCAGCAGCTGATTGACGCGGCCGCACGGCGGCACGAAGCCGACGCCCGCGTGGGAAGCCCTCCCCCGCGCCGAGATCACGGCGCGACGTCCCGGACACCGACTACGAGCAACGCCCGCTAGCGGCGCGAGAAAGAGCCGGCGGCCAGCCGAAGCCGGACCCGAATCTCCATCGAGCGAGACGCGGACGGCCATCCCTGAGCCATGGAATGGCGGGGCAACCCGCCTCCGCCTCGACCCCGTGGAGAGAGATATCCTACTCCGCCGCCTGTGGCGCACCCGACTCTCAGCGGCCGACTAGGTCGCCACGAAGGAGTCGGCAAGAACGACGCCCGCCATCGGATCGACCGCCTGGCGCGATCCCTGGCGTTGGAAGAAGAAGACGATGTCGGCGTGCCTTGTTTCGGCCCCCGCATCCGCGACGAGCCTTTCCCCAAAGGGTTCTCGCTCCCAAGAGACACGCCCAAGTACAACGGCTCCGTGAAGCCGGAAGATTGGTTGATCGACTACTCCACGGCGGTCAGCATAGCCAACGGCAACCGGCGCGTTGCCGTGAAGTATGTGCCCCTCATGCTGCAAGGCACGGCGCGGACCTGGCTCAACAGCCTCAAGCCTCTCAGCATCAACAACTGGCTATATTTCACTGAAGCTTTCATCCGCAACTTCACCAGCACCTACAAGCGGGCTCCCAAGCCCAGGCTGCTCTCCTTGTGCGTGCAGGGCCCATCCGAGTCCACTCGCGACTACCTCATGCGTTGGGCCGAGCTCCGCAATTCTTGCGAGGGGGTGCACGAGGTGCAAGCCATAGAATACTTCACTGTCGGGTGCCGGGAAGGCACCCTCCTCAAGCACAAGCTCCTCTGCGACGAGCCAACTATCCTCGACGAGCTTCTGGACATAGCGGACAAATACGCCACCGCCGACTCTTCGATGAAGACCGAGCTCCGGGTAGACGCGTCCGGGAAAGTACTCAACCCGGCACCCAAGACGCCGGCAGGGGATTCCGGCCGACGCCCCCACCCGAACGACCACAAGCGCAAGGGTCCTGTGCCGCCTCCCGCCAGTCGGCAGGTGGCCACGGTCGAAGACGCGCCGCCTGAAGGGCGGCCCGCGCCCAAGAAGCCCAAGGGCGGGCGGCCGGCTTGGCAGCCGGCTTTCTCCTACGAGCAAACTCTCGACGCCCCGTGCAAATTCCATAGCGGCGCGAAGCCGTCCAACCACACAACCCGGAAGTGCCATTGGCTCACCCGAATCTCTAAAGGCGAAGGGCTCGCGCTGCCTCCGCCTGCCGGCCCGCCGCCTCTGGCTCCGCCGCCTCCGGCCGCTCGGCCCGCAGTCGGAGCCGTGCACGACGAATTCCCCGACGAGCAAGCAACCTACATCGTCTTTACAAGCCAGCTCGAAGACCGGCGCGGCAAACGCCGAGAGCACCAGGAAGTCAGCGTGGTCGCTGCCAACCCCGCCGGGAACATGCATTGGTCAGAAAAACCCATCAGCTGGAGCCGGGCCGACCACCCAGAGGTGATGCCGTCTCCCGGCTCTTATGCGTTGGTCCTGGAAGCCACCCTCGCAACGGACAGACGCGCCGCCCGTTTCTCCCGCGTGCTGATAGACGGCGGGAGCAGCATCAACATCTTGTACCGTGACACCCTGGAGAAGCTAAATGTCAAGACGAGGCAACTCATGCCTACTCGGACAGTGTTCCATGGCATCATACCCGGCTTGTCCTGTGCCCCCATTGGCAAGATCAAGATTGATGTACTCTTTGGGGACAAGGAGCATTTCCGCCGGGAAGCAATCTGGTTTGAAGTGGTGGACCTGGAGAGCCCCTACCATGCGTTGCTTGGCCGACCCGCCTTGGCCAGGTTCATGGCAGTTCCCCACTATGCATACCTCAAGATGAAGATACCGAGTTCCAAGGGCGTCATCACCGTAGCCGGCGATTACAAGAAGTCTTCCGAGTGCGCTGCCGCCAGCAGCCGGCTGGCCGAGTCCCTTGTGATTGCCGAAGAGAAGAAGATGTTGGACCGGGTCGTGGCCATGGCCGGCAAGCAGCCGAACCTGTCCCCCGACCCCAAGGAGTATGATGCCCAAGGATCCTTCCAGCCGACCAAAGAAACCAAGAAGATACCCCTTGACCCCGAGCACCCCGAGAGGTTTGCCGTCATCGGGGCAAGCCTGAACAGCAAATAGGAAAGCGAGCTCATCGATTTCCTCCGTGAGAATCGAGACATCTTTGCATGGTCCCCCAAGGACATGCCGGTTGTTCCGAAGGAATTCGCCGAGCACAAACTACACGTCCGAGAAGACGAAAAACTAGTCAAGCAGCCCCTCCGCTGAATATCGGAGGAAAAGAGAAGGATTGTAGGGGAGGAGATAGCCCGGCTTCTGGCGGCCAGCTTCATTATGGAAGTCTTCTTTCCAGAGTGGCTTACCAACCCGGTCCTCCTGCTAAAGAAGAACAACAAGTGGCGCATGTGTATAGACTACACAAGCCTCAACAAGGCCTGCCCTAAAGATCCCTTTGCCCTACCGAGGATTGACCAAGTGATAGACTCCACGGCCGGATGCGAGCTGTTGAGTTTCTTGGATGCTTACTCAAGGTATCACCAGATAAAGCTAGATCCGGCTGACCGCCTGAAGACCGCCTTCATCACGCCATTTGGAGCCTTCTGCTACCTGACTATGACATTCGGCTTAAGAAATGCCAGTGCCACTTTTCAGCGTTGCATGCAGAAGTGCCTCCTCAAGCAACTCGGCAGAAACGCTCACGTCTACGTAGACGACATTGTGGTGAAGACGGAGACGTGCGGCACCTTGCTAGAAGACCTCAAAGAAACATTTGAGAACCTACGCCAGTTCCAAATCAAGCTCAACCCCGAGAAATGCGTGTTCGGAGTGCCAGCCGGCCAGCTCCTAGGCTTCCTGGTCTCCGAACGCGGCATCGAATGCAACCCGGTGAAGATCAAGGCCATCGAGAGAATGGCGATCCCCACCAAGCTTCGAGACATCCAAAAGTTCACCGGATGCTTGGCCTCCTTGAACCGCTTCATCAGCTAGCTCGGAGAGAAAGCTCTCCCCCTCTACCGCCTCATGAAGAAGAGCACTCATTTCGAGTGGAATGACCAGGCCGACCAAGCTTTTCACGAGCTGAAGAAGATGCTGGCCACGCTGCCTATCCTAGTGGCGCCGACTGAGAAAGAGCCCATGCTCCTTTACATTGCCGCAACCAGCCGGGTGGTCAGCACCGTCATCGTAGTCCAATGCCTAGAAGAAGGCTGAGCCCAGCTGGTCCAGAGGCCAGTGTACTACTTGAGCGAGGTGCTGTCCGCCTCAAAGCAGAACTACCCGCACTACCAGAAGATGTGTTACGGCGTGTACTTCACCGCCAAGAAGCTGAAGCCCTACTTTCAAGAGCATCTCGTCACGGTCATATGCACCGCCCCGCTGGCCGAGATCATAGGCAGCCGGGATGCATCCGGCCGGGTGGCGAAATGGGCCATCGAGCTGGCCCCTTACACGATCTTCTACCAGCCCCGCACCGCCATCAAGTCCCAAGCACTGGCCGACTTCCTCGTCGACTGGGCCGAGACCCAGTACCAGCCGCCGGCTCCCGACTCCACCCATTGGCGCATGCACTTCGACGGGTCCAAGATGTGCACCGGCTTGGGAGCCGGCGTCGTCCTTACCTCTCCCAAAGGCGACAAGCTCAGATACACACTACAGATTCACTTTGCCGCCTCCAACAATGTAGCCGAGTACGAGGCACTCATACACGGGCTCCGGCTTGCCAAGGAACTCGGCATCCGCCGGATCCTATGTTATGGTGACTCAGACTTGGTGGTTCAGCAATCATCCGACGACTGGGACGCCAAGGACGCAAATATGGCAAGCTACCGCTTCCTGGTTCAGCAACTCAGCGGATACTTTGAAGGATGCGAGTTCCTCCATGTACCGTGAGCCGACAACGAGCCAGCCGATGCCCTGGCTCGAATAGGCTCCACTCGGCAAGCAATACCAACCGACGTCGCTCTACAACGCCTTCTCAAGCCGTCCATCAAGCCGTCTCCAGAGTCCGATTCCATCTTCGTACCGCTTGACCCCGACGCGGCCGGGTCCGGCTCGAAGAACCAAGCAGGCGACCCAGGGACTTCAGTAGTCGGCCCGGGGACTTCGGTAGCCGGCTCAGGGACTGCCACACCCGGCTCGGGGACTGCACCAACACAACAGCCGGCGGCCGACTCCAGCATTTCACCATCCAGCCCGCCCACCCTGATGGCAGTAGCCACATTGGCAATAGGAGAAGTCGCGGCTCCATCGTGGGCTCAGTCCATCCTCAACTTCCTAGAAAACCAAGATCCGCCGGCTGACGAAACAGAGGCAAGACAAGTCCAACGCCGAGCCTGAGCATACACAATCATCAACAGAGAGCTCGTCAAGCACAGTGTCACTGGAGTCCTCCAACGATGCGTCGAGCAAGAGAAGGGCATTGCAATCCTCAGAGACATCCACCAAGGAGAATGCGGCCACCATGCGGCTTCAAGATCACTCGTCGCCAAAGCTTTCCGCCATGGTTTCTTTTGGCCGACTGCTTTGGATGACGCCAAAGAATTAGTTAAAAATTGCAAAGGGTGCCATCTCTTCAGCTCCAAGCAACACATGCCGGCTTCGGCACTCAATACCATTCCCCTCACCTGGCCCTTCGCCGTTTGGGGACTGGACATGGTGGGCCCATTCAAGACAGCGCGCGGCGGCATGACGCATTTGCTCGTCGCCGTGGACAAATTCACCAAGTGGATCGAGGCAAAGCCGATCAAGAAGCTGAATGGGCCGACTGCCGTGACATTCATCGCAGACATAACAACTCGGTACGGCGTGCCACACAGCATCATCACCGACAATGGCACGAATTCTGCCAAAGGAGCCTTGGCATGTTTCTGTGCAACGCAAGGTATCCGGCTGGACTTAGCGTCCGTCGCCCACCCGCAGTCAAACGGCCAGGTCGAGCAAGCCAACGGCCTCATCCTCTCCGGCATCAAGCCCCGACTGGTCATACCACTGGAGCGTTCAGCCGGCTGTTGGCTCGACGAGCTGCCGGCTGTCCTCTGGAGTCTGCGCACTACCCCAAACAAGTCAACCGACTTCACTCCTTTCTTCCTCGTGTATGGTGCCGAGGCGATCATCCCAACCGACATCGAGTTCGACTCGCCCCGGGTAACCATGTACACAGAGGCGGAGGCCAAGGAAGCACGAGAAGACGGCGTCGACCTGCTGGAAGAAGGCCGGCTGTTAGCCCTCAGCCGGTCTGCCATCTACCAGCAGGGTTTGCGCCGCTACCATAGTCGGAAGGTCAGACCAAGATACTTCCAAGAGGGCGACCTTGTGCTCCGGCTGATCCAGCGAACAGCCGGCCAGCACAAGCTCTCGGCCCCTTGGGAGGGCCCCTTCGTCATCAGCAGAGCTTTAGGCAACGACTCCTACTACCTAATCGACGCACATAAACCCAGGGCACGCAAGAGAGACGACTCCGGCAAGGAGTCGGAACGACCATGGAACGCCAACCTCCTTCGAAGGTTTTACAGTTGAAAGGCAGTATGTATCACGCTAACTTTTGTACTAAGTACGAGACAATAGGCCCCCCGAGGAGGGCTCGGGGACTGCCATCCTTTATCTATGAATGAAGAGTATCATGCTTATGACCTCGTCATTTCATTTACTTGTTCCGTCTGGCACTGGGTTCGACTAGTCGGCCCGGGGACTGGCCGACTGGAGTTATATTAGAAGTCCTACCCGCGGTCAGACAAGTAGTGTGCCGACACCCAAGCTTAGCTCTTGCCAAAGTCGCAGTTCAAAGAACCGGCTATCCGGCTGGCAAGAGTCAAAAGCAGAAAAGGATGCCCACACGAAAAATGGCTAGGGACCAACAGACTAATATAACGACAGCCGGTTTGCCGCCTACCACCGACCGACTACCAGAGTAGCCGGCCGGCCGGTTTCCATTCACTTCACTTCAATCCAAGAAAGCTCGAGTACTTGCCTCCCCAAAGAGGGAAGGTGGCAAAGGAAAAAGCCTAAGGATAAAAAGCATGCGCGAATGGAAACCAAACATGCACACAATAATATTTACATAAAAGACCTCCAAGAGGCCAGCATTCAACATAGTTTGGATACACCCCCAGTGGGTGGAACTGGGAAAGCTTAATAAAGATTGTTCAAAAGGCAACAAGCAGGAAAAACAAGGACGACAGGTTAAGCCGGCGGAGCGACCGACGAGCCGGGCTGGTCGGTGGAGACGGTTGTGCCGGCTGAAGGAGTGGCCGGCTGGCGAACCTCGACTTGATCACCGCCTCCCGCAGAGGGCGCGCTTCCGCGCGCCTCATTGCTGGAGGCACGGTCAGCCTGAGGCCGGCCGGTTGTTCCACTAGCCGGCTCGACGTCTTCACCGTCCTCTTCTTCGTCATCTTCGCCCTCGTCGCTGGAGGCGATCTCCTCTGCCGAGTCCTCGCCCACCACTGGGTTCAGCCCGAACCACTCCTCCGGCTGGGCAATGCCGTCATCGTTGATTTCAGGCGCGAAAATGCTGATGTCGGTGCACTCGGCGATCGTCGAAGCATGCTGGGCGATAGCCGGCCGCACCTCCTCCAGCTCCGCGTCGGCCTCCAGCCGCCAAGTGCACAGCTGGTCCAGGTTCAGCCCTGGGTACCAGGCTCGGACGAACTCCAACGCCTGCCCGGCTCCAAGCCGGGCCGCCGATGCCTTCCAAGCTTCAAAGCGACCGACTGCAACCTCCAGCCAGTCGGCAGTCCGGCTCGGGGTGCGGGGGATCGTCTCGCTGGGCCAGAGGGTGGCCAACACCTGCGCTCTGGCACATTGGAGCCGGCGAAGCATCCGGTGAGCCGGCCGCAGCCGCGCTTGGACCGCCAAGAGCTGCTCCTCAAGCGTCCGTTTCGCGTCCGGCGCGATGTTGACCCCCGCCTGACGGCGCGCCTCGCGATGGGCCTCGATGGTTTGGGCGGAAAAGGCGGAGTGGCCGGGAAAGTAGTATGCACAGAAAACAGGAAGCAGCACAAGTCAGAGCAAAAACCAGGCGGCCGGGGGCAGGAGAGGAGCAAGGAAGGCGGCATACCATCGATCAAGTCCTCGATGCGACCGAAGCCTTCATCCAGCGCTTGCTGGGTCTCAGCCCAGCCTGCCGCCTCAGTCTCAAACTTTGCCTTTAGGGCGGCTTCGCTATCCTACGCTTTCTTCAGGGCCGCCTTGTGGCTCTCCTCCTGGTCAGCCAGCTTCTTGGCCAGGCGGTCACGCTCCTGGACCAAGGCAGCGTACTCAGCATCCTTGGTGCGAAGGGCGGCCTGTGCTTCGCCGAGCTCCCTCCTCAAGTCGGCGTTGGCCCCTGTAAGCACGAAAGACAAAAGAAAAAACCAATAAGGAAAAGTCGTCAAGGAAGATCCGACCCGACTGCTCAGCAGTCGGCCCGAATCTCGGGGATACACCCAGTGGGTGCGCTGACACGCCCCCATAGGAGACAGACAAGATCAAGTACTTACTTCGGCTGTTGGCCAGGTCGTCGGTCTTCCGACCCAAGTCCTGAGCCTAGGAGTTGAAGGCGGCAGCACTGGAGTTATGATATTCCTGGAAGATCAGACAGGAAGCAAGAATAAGGTAGTCGTCAAGGAAGATCCGACCCGACTGCTCAACAGTCGGCCCGAATCTCGGGGACTACACCCAGTGGGTGCGCTGACGCGCCCCCACAGAAGAAATCAAGAGACCAAAGCGGCCAAGAATGAAAGACTCACCCGAATGGAGGCCCGCGTCGAAAGGAACTCCTGGGTGTACTGCTGCAGCAGGGCGGCTTGAGCTTGAAGCCGGCTCCGGACCTCTTGGGCCGCCACGTTCAGCTCGCCAGTCCCCCCGCTGGGAGTCCACTCAGACGTGGCGGTGCTGGCCGCCTCCAGGGCCTCCGTCGACTGGACGGTGCGACTCCGGCGGAGCGGCGCCTCCCCCTGCGCGCCGACATGTTACTGGCTGCACCTCGAGGCCGGCTCCAACCTCCGGCTCACCCCCGGCCGGCTCCTCTGGCGCTGCTGACGATTGGCCGCCTTGGCCCGCTCTGGTTGGTGCTGCCGGCGGCGCTCTCTCCGCGAAGACCACGAGATCCTCCCTCCTCTCCATCAACGGCGGGTCTTGGACGATTTCCTCCGCCAGGGGCAATGGGGTGTCAGGGGCCACGACTCAGAGGGGAATGGCGAGCAACGGAGGCTGGTTACGCGAACCCTCTGCCTCCGTCTCTGCGGTCGCCGCCCCCGCTTGGTCCTTGGCTGCCGCATCGGCCTGCTCCTTCGCCGCCTGGGCGGCCGCCTGTTCCGCCGCCTCCCGCTCCTCCCGCGCCTCACGGGCGTTCCTCTCCGTGGCCTCCCTGAGGTCGGCGCGGGGGTCCACGCGGCGGGAGCCCAAAGGCCCTCCAGTCGGCCCAACTACGGAGCCGCCCGGACCCCGCTCAAGGGAAAGCGACGCCCTGCCCAACGAGCGGGGAAAGGTTAGAAAGAATGTTCAACAGAAGAGAACAATGAAAAGCATGCGTCCAAGCAATCGACGACTTACGCTGAGACCGCCTGAGGCTGCTTCACCGCCTTGCGGAAGCGGGCCGCTTTCGTGGCCGCCTCGTCTCGTTTGGTCGCCGTGGTGGAAGCTCTGGACTTCTTCGGCCGGCTGCCGAAGAGGATTGACGCGGCCCGGTGTTTCTGTGCGCCGCCGCTGGCAGCCGGCGCGGTGGACGAGCCCGCGCCTTGATGGTCGGGCGCCGACTAGCGACGCGGGGCGACTTCGACTTCGGCATCATCCGGCCAGTCCTCGAAGCCGGCAGTGAGCCCTGTGCCTCCGGGCTCGGTGTTGTCCCCCACGACGGCGTCTTCCATGGCGGCCGCTCCCAAATCTGGGTCATCGATGTCGTCCACCATGCGGTCGAGGACGTACTGGCGTTCTATCCCTGCTGCCCCGGTCGTCGGCGGAAGAAGGGGGTTCTGCTAAGAAGAACCGACTGATCAAAAGCCGGCCATCATGAAGCCGGCTACCAACAAAAATAAGAAAGAGAGGAAAGCCTACCACGGGCGGAGGGTTGGTGCGAGAATACGGCGCCTTGCCATATCGCCAGTCCTCGGCGAGCTTGCAATTGGAGATATAGTTCACCATGTACGACACCTCCACATGAGGCATCTCCCTGGTGCTCAGCCGGCTTGGGTCAAAGCGGCCGCTCATCTAACACATCATGTGGGGACGGCTTTGGAGAGGAAGTAGCCGGTGCTCCACGAAGGCGGCCACCAAGTTGGCCCCGGTCAGGCCTTTCGCCTGGATCATCACCCGAAGCCAGGAGACGGCTGCGTTACCGGCCTGAGACAGCGACCGGTACCGGAAACTCCATGAGGGTTGCCTCCCAGCCGGCGGGCCGGCTACGTAAGCCGGCAGGTTGACGTGGTCTCCTTCCTGGGCAACGTTCTTCACGTAGAAGTACGACTTTTGCCAGATCTTCACTGACTGGATCAGGGGGATGGACGGGAACGGGTTGTTCTCGCCCGACCGCCTCATGGCGATGTAGGCCCCGCAGGGGGCGGGCATGCCTGCGACGACGGTGCCGAGTTTGCTTTGGAAGAATTCCCTCCAGAGCTCCACCGTGGGGAGCACCCCCAAGAAACCTTCGCAGAGAGAGACGAAGGCCGAGAGTTGCATCATCGCGTTGGGCGTGAGGTGATGCGGCTGAAGATTGTAGAACTCGAGGAAGGAGCGCAGGAACCCGCTCGCTGAAAGGCCGAAGCCGCGCAGGAAGTGCAAGCGGAAGACGACCCGCTCGCCCTCCTCCGGTGCCGGCGAGATCTCCGTCTCCGGCGCCAGGCGGACCCGCACGAGGTTGGCGTCGGGCAGGCGCCGAGTCTGGCGGAGGAACTCAACATGGTCCTCATGGACGTTGGAGCCGTCCCACGAGCTCGACAGCGCCATGGGAGCAAGACGATGTGGCGGCACGGCGGCGCTGAGACGGGAGGCTGCGGCGGCAACGAGAGGAAGAAAGGAGGACGAGAAGGGGCGGAGCAAGAGAGAGCGTGCGAACCTCTGTCTCTCCCCCTCCTCCCCCTACTTATAGGCTCGCGTGGCGGAGCCGAGGAGGCGCGGCGTGGGGAAACGTGGGGATCGATCGTGCCCACTCCCCTACGTCCCGCGTTTATTGCGCCCTAACGGCGAAATAAAATCGCCACGAGAAGGCGAGCGGTCCACCTGGGCCGAAGAAGATCAGCGCTCGGGGCGAGGCCTAGGAGTGGCGGGCCCGGGCCTGCGGTGGTGTCCCGTCGCGCGCGTGCACTGGCAGGGTCTCGTTGCCACGTGGCCCGCGGGTGGGCCCGCGGTCAGCACGCGGGTCGACCACTTTCCCACCTGCAAGACGTAGGGCTCCTCGAAATCGGCATACACCAGCAAAGCCGCCTCTTCAGGGTAGGAAGCTGACCAAGCTTCTCGTCCCTTTGTCCGCCTTGAAGCTCGATCTACTTCGGGGACTTACTGTCCGAGTAAATAGCCATGGGTAGCCTAGCCGGCTTCCCCTGGCCCTTCTGAAAAAATTACGAGCCCGTCTGGCTCTCAAGAATCCAAGACATGGGGCCGCCTTCCCCTTGTTGGCTGTCACCCAGGCCGGCTTTCGGAAGGCGGCCCGACTTTAGCCCTCATGAAGAAAGCCATGGGAGGGCCGACTTCGAGAAGCCGGCCGCGAGAAGGCCGAATCCAAGAAGCCAGCTCCCATAAAGCGGTCGAGACCGTACCCTCAAAATTTGCATCCACCTAGCGGCGATGTGACGGGGCGTGGCTACAGTGAAGCCTGCCACCCCCAAATCCCGGAGCACGATCGACACAGTGCGCCGTACGAGTGACCATGACCCGCCCGGCGCAACACTGTTGCCATGTTGACCCTGACGCCATCCACGACGGGCGGCCAGTACGGCCCACGGGCGGTGGGCCCCTTCGGGCAGAGAGACACCCGAAGGCGGCCACGCCTCCCCCAGTCGGCCCGAGACAGAGCCGGCTCCCCGCAGCCGGCTTGCCGCCTTCCTCAAAGGGGACGCCCCATTAAGGAGACAAGACGCGGTGAGGCTACAGCAATCGCCTGTTGGGCGGCGGTACTATAGCCACGCCTACCACGACGAAGCCCACGTCACCAAGATGGAGCAACAGTAACCAGCCGCCGACCAGGTCCTAGACAGTGGGGCCTGCCTGTCGACCGAGGAGCCGGCAGCCGGCGGGACCCACCAGTCGGCGGGCCCAGCGGCCGGCGTAGAAGCGGGCGAGCGCAGTCACAGACAGCTGGGCCCCGCGCCCAGTCGGATTACCATTGTACCCCCGGTGGTAGGCCTATATAAACCCCCCGGGGCGCCCATGCAAAGGGTTCGACCCCCAGCTAGTTTTAGATACCACACAAGGAGGAAGAGCAAGCCGACCGCGCCCTTCTTCCTCCTCCCACCAAACAGCTCAAGGAGCATTGTGTAGTTACTTGTCCTTCTAGTGATCATGCGGAGACCCCGCATAGCAGCAGTAGGGGTGTTATCTCCACGGAGAGCCCCGAAGCTGGCTAAGATCCGCTGGCGTGCATGTCTTCGCCTCATCCCGTTTCCAGGCACCGGCGATGTCTTACTGGCTCCCACAATGATAAGCCATCCGTTGGCATATGTCGCACCTACCACCCGACAACATGGAACTTCACGGAGACACTTTTTAGAAAATAAGAAAAATACCCGCCAAAGATGAAGGCCAGGGGGCCCACCACCTTGCCACGAGGGTGGGGGGCGCGCCTGCCCCCCTAGGGCGCGCCCCCCAACCTCATGGGCCCCCTGTTGCCTCTCCGACTCCAACTCCACCTCCATATATTGAGTTCTGGGGAGAAAAAAATCAGAGAGAAGAAATCATCACGTTTTACGATACGGAGCCGCCGCCAAGCCCTAAAACCTCTCGGGAGGGCTGATCTGGAGTCCGTTCGGGGCTTCAGAGAGGGGAATCCGTCGCCATCGTCATCATCAACAATCCTCCATCACCAATTTCATGATGCTCACCGCCGTGCGTGAGTAATTCCATCGTAGGCTTGCTAGACGGTGATGGGTTGGATGGGATCTATCATGTAATCGAGTTAGTTTTGTTAGGGTTTGATCCCTAGTGTCCACTATGGTCTGAGATTGATGTTGCTATGACTTTGCTATGCTTAATGCTTGTCACTAGGGCCCGAGTGCCATGATTTCAGATCTGAACCTATTATGTTTTCATCAATATATGAGTATTCTTGATCCTATCTTGCAAGTCTATAGTCACCTATTATGTGTTATGATCCGTTAACCCCGAAGTGACAATAATCGGGATACTTACCGGTGATGACCGTAGTTTGAGGAGTTCATGTATTCACTATGTGGTAATGCTTTGTTCCGGTTCTCTATTAAAAGGAGGCCTTAATATCCCTTAGTTTCCATAAGGACCCCGCTGCCACGGGAGGGTAGGACAAAGATGGCATGCAAGTTCTTTTCCATAAGCATGTATGACTATATTCGGAATACATGCTTACATTATATCAATGAACTGGAGCTAGTTCTATGTCACCCTAGGTTATGACTGTTACATGATGAACCACATCCGGCATAATTCTCCATCACCGATCCATTGCCTACGAGCTTTCCATATGTTGTTCTCCTCTTATTTACTTTTCCGTTGCTATTGCTACTATCACTACAAAATACCAAAAATATTACTTTTACTGCTGTTACCTTTTGCTACCGTTACCACTACTATCATATTACTTTGCTACTAAATACTTTAATGTAAATATTAAGTTTCCAGGTGTGGTTGAAATGACAACTCAGCTGCTAATACTTGAGAATATTCTATGGCTCCCCTTGTGTCGAATCAATAAGTTTGGGTTGAATACTCTACCCTCGAAAACTGTTGCGATCCCCTATACTTGTGGGCTATCAAGACTATTTTCTGGCGCCGTTACCGGGGAGCATAGCTCTATTCTTTGAGTCACTTGAGATATATATCTTCTTATCATTATGAAGAACTTGAGAGATCCAAAAACCAAGACCTATCCCTCAACTACGAGGGAAGGTAAGGAACTGCCATCTAGCTCTGCACTTGATTCACCTTCTGTTTTGAGTAAGCTTGCGACACCTACACCTGCTTCTGCTATTCGATCTGATATGTCGCATATTATTGATGATGCCACTTCTGCTATGCATGATACTTATGATGAAACCATTGAAGGAAATATGCCATAGAGGCAATAATAAAGTTATTATTTATTTCCTTACATCATGATAAATGTTTATTATTCATGCTAGAATTGTATTAACCGGAAACATAATACATGTGTGAATACATAGACAAACTTAGTGTCACTAGTATGCCTCTACTTGACTAGCTCGTTAATCAAAGATGGTTATGTTTCCTAACCATGAAAAAAGAGTTGTTATTTGATTAACGGGATCACATCATTAGGTGAATGATCTGATTGACATGACCCATTCCATTAGCTTAGCACCCGATCGTTTAGTATGTTGTTATTGCTTTCTTCATGACTTATACATGTTCCTATGACTATGAGACTATGCAACTCCCGTTTGCCGGAGGAACACTTTGGGTGCTACCAAATGTCACAACGTAAGTGGGTGATTATAAAGGAGCACTACAGGTGTCTCCAAAGGTAGATGTTGGGTTGGCGTATTTCGAGATTAGGATTTGTCACTCCAATTGTCGGAGAGGTATCTCTGGGCCCTCTCGGTAATGCACATCACATAAGCCTTGCAAGCATTGTAACTAATGAGTTAGTTGCGAGATGATGTATTATGGAACGAGTAAAGAGACTTGCGGGTAACGATATTGAACTAGGTATTGGATACCGACGATCGAATCTCGGGCAAGTAACATACCGATGACAAAGGGAACAACATATGTTGTTATGCGTTCTGACCGATAAAGATCTTCGTAGAATATGTAGGAGCCAATATGGGAATCCAGGTCCCGCTATTGGTTATTGACCGGAGATCTGTCTCAGTCATGTCTACATTGTTCTCGAACCGTAGGGTCCGCACGCTTAACATTACGATGACAGTTATTATGAGTTTATGCATTTTGATGTACCGAAGTTAGTTCGGAGTCCCGGATGTGATCACGGACATGACGAGGAGTCTTGAAATG